>NW_007728258.1:30951-80404 GCF_000696425.1 Galeopterus variegatus | reverse complement strand
CCCCCCCCCCCCCCCCCCCCCCAACCCCCCCCCCCAGCCCCCGCCTCCCCTGAAACCAAGGCAGAGAGCAGGAGCAGAACTTCACCTGAGTCCCGAGAAGTTTGAGAGCAGAGGCTGGGATCGGGGGTGAGGCTGGGGCAGGGGGGTGGAGGAACAGTTTCTGAAGGTTCATTCATTCTACAAATAGCTACTTAACAAACTTACCTTCTAGCAGGGGAGACACAATAAATACTTTAATTTCAGGTAATGTTAGGTGCTATAAAAAAATGAAACAGTTCAGTGGATTAATGAATGATGGGAGAATGCTTCTCTAAGGAAGTGACATTTGAGTCCCATTAAGAAGGCAGATGACAGAAGACAGACACTCTCTGAGTAGCCTCTGACTGGGGGTCTTGGCAGAGAGTGGGGGAGGTGGAAGTGGACGTAGACTACAGGAAAGTTGTAAGGTGGCTGGTTCCTTTCTCTCTTTCCTACCTCTCTGCCTCCAGGTGCCCCCCCTTGACTCTCGCCCCAGCTCTCCAGCCCTCTACTTCTTTCCCGATGCCAGTCTGGTTCACAAGTCTCCAGACCCCTTTGGAGCAGCAGCAGCCCAGAGCTTCAGCCTGGCCCGCTCCATGTTGGCCATCAGTGGTCACCTGGACAGCGATGACGACGGGTAGGTGGGCTCTGCGTAGTGGGATGTGAGGCTGAGGCTCCCCACCCAGCACCTGGGATAGCTTCATAAAACTGCCTTGTAGGTGTCCTTCCCCCAAGTTGAACTTGGAGAGGACAGACTTAAACAGAGAAGCCTGGCCTGGGCATAACCACTGGGCAGAGTTGATTTGGGACCCACTCCCTCTCTGTGGAGAAAGCTGGGTGGGACTCACTGGCTGAGGACTGTCAAGTCAGAGACTTTTTTAGAGTTTGAAGGGAGTCATTGTTGTCAAATTCCAGAGCTCTTGCAGATTTAGAGATCATCTGGCCAACCCCAGGAACCCACTGGCAAATGTGCTGGAGACGAGAATAGGAATCAGTCTCCTCCCAGTTCCATCTCCCTGTCGCCTGCTGAGGAGGGGAATGGGACTCTTTACAGTCCTCATAGTCTATATGGAGTACTTTAGGATCCTAGGACTTCTAGTACCAATAAAGCATTGCCCTAAGGTTCTGCACCGTGAGGGGCTGTGGCCAGCACCCAGGAACACCATGGGGGCTGAGCCCTCCCGTGGCCACACCGTGGCCAGGATAGCTATCTGGGAGCAGGGAGCTGGCACAGCACAGGAGAGCAGGACTTTCTGGTGCTTGCCCTGTAGGGGAGAATGCCCTGTTCTTTGGCAGGGTGGGCAGAGCTTCCTGTTTCGAGGGCCAGGTTTCAACACTCATAAGAATGTCAGCAAGTCGAAAAGGGAGGAACAAAGTTGCAAGTCAGATAGCTTGGCCGCTGGCTTCTGGCTGTGGACTGATAGGAACCTAGGAGAAGGGCTAGGGAGTTGCCACTTTTATTTTGGAGGGAGGAGTGGGACTTCCTGTGTGAGGCCCTCAAGGGGAGGGACTTCCTGTTTGGAAGGAAATTAGGGGAGGGACTTCGTAAGTGGGTGCTGGAGGGACCCATTCCAGATGGGAGTCACTCCTTCCTGCCTTCCCCTAATGTGGTGCCAGCCCCCGGAATCGGCGACTGAGGCCCACGAAAGAAAGGGGCCTGAGGCATTAGGGAGAGCAGGGATCACAGAGGGAAGAGCTGGTGGGGAGGGGGCTGGTGCCAGGCAGCGCAGGGCGGGGCAGGGCAGCTTCTGGGTTCCCAGCTCTCAGGAATGTGTGAGGTGTGAGGTCGGCCAGGGCCAGAGAGTCACCTGCCCCTGTGGCTGCTATTCTCAGCGCTTCCCACCCTTTCCCCATCCCACTTGGGAGGTTCCCTGGCAAGAGGGCTCCCGGCCCCTCCCCCAACCCTGTTGATTTTGTAGCTCAGCCTCCTGCTTTCTCTTTCTTAAGAGGGTTCTGCCTCCAGAGGCCTCCTCAGCTCTATTCTTTTGGTTTGTCCCCTCCCTCCCTCTCTCTGTCCCACCCCTTCCACACACCCCAGTCTGACCGGTCCGGCTCCCAGCCTCCGCTTTACCCTGCTCCGCTCCAAGGCTCTGGGGTTCTGACCCAGCCCAGCCCCTCGCGCCCCACCCTGCTGGGCCAGCGGGTTTGGGTTGGGCCAACCCTTACCTTCCCCCCCAGGAATGGGGTGTGTAGACCCCACCTCACCTGTCTGGTCAAGCTAACAGGAGAACAGGGTCCACATGGCATGGGACCTCCCTTTTGACAGGGGAAGTGGGCTGGGGTATTAAATTTCTGGATCCCGGGCTGGGAGCTGGGGATACCTGACCAATCCCTGAATCTAGGAATAGGAAAACAGAGAATACCTAGTGAATCGAGTGCTTCTGGATTGGAATATCCTTCCTGTCCCCAGCTTGGCCTGGTAGGTGGGAGGTATTTGGTTAAGGTGTGAATAAGTGGATGGATGGATGGATGGCCGGCCTGGGTAATCCAGGCATTATAGGGAATGGAGCCCAAGGACCTGGGGAAAAAAAAGGAACATTTATTTAGCACCTCCTCTGGGTCTGGTGCCACCTCTTATCTCATGTAATCTTAAAAGCAATCCCATGATCCCCACTTTCCCACTTTCTTTCTTTCTCTTTCTCTTTTTTTTTTTTTTTTTTTTTTTTTGTGGCTAATCAGTAAGAGGATCTGAATCCTTGACCTCAGCCAGCTCCGGTCCCCACTTTCCAGATGAAGAATCTAAGATCCAGAAGAGGGATTTAGAAACTTGCCCAAGGTCACCCACCTAGTGAGTGGCTGGACTGTGGTAGAGCCTGAGTCTGACCCCAAGGCATGATCTCTCTATTCTCCCATTGGAATGCCTGTGTCCCAAGAGATGGGTAGGTGGCACTGGTCTCTAGGATGCCCTTTATCTCTAGGACAGAGGCAGGGACAGCTCTCCCCAGCAGGCAAGGAGCCAGCCCCCTTCCTGCTCCCCAGCCTGGCCCCGCCCCAAAGGCACCACAGATCCGGGAGGGAGTGTAGACAGGGCAGACAGGGCAGCCGGATGCCACTTTGTTGGCCTCAGGCCCAGCTCCTGGGGGCTCCTCACAACATGTTGAGGGAATAGGGCTGGCCCTTGTCCCCAGGATCTGAACCTCCTTACCTCTCCCAGATGTCCAGCTTCTTCATTTGATCTTCATTTCGAGGCTGTTTTATTTGACCTTCAAAGAGGATACCAGTCCCTAGGGCTGTCCTCGTCCCAGGACCCAAGAGTCCTGCAGGGCTAGAGTCTCCTCCAGGTGTCCGTCTCATGTACTGCCCAACTCCAGGGGGTGACACTCACATTTGAAGTTACGATCAATGCTAAGTCACAATCAATGCTTGAAGTCAAGACAGTTTTCTGGAAGATGGCAATAAGTGTCTTGAAGAAGGGGGCATGTTTTAATTCACACAAAGTTGCTTTTAGGCTTTGTAGTGAGGGTTGATCCTGTCTGGCCAACCCCAAGCTTCCTGCTCCTGACCCTGCCCAGGAATTCTAGCACAGCGCATCCAGGCTGTCACTCAGGGGTTCTCAAAAGGAGGGCTTGGGTTGTCAGAGAGTTCTGGTGGCTTGAAGTGTTAATGTTAGAATGTCACAGTGGAAAGTACAGTGAGGAACTCTACTGCGCTAGGAAAACAGGAGATAGTCATCTGTCAGCCAACAAATGTTTATTGTTGTATTATGCCTTTATTTCTGGTGAGAATGAACAACTTACCTTGGCATCTTTACCTGAGTGTCTGCCAAGCAAGGCCAGCACTCCTATTCCTGTATCACTGCCCCTTTTTGGGTTCTGTGTGTACGGGGGGTGGGGGGTGGGTGGCTGGGCTTTCTGTGGTGTCCTAGTCTCCACCCAGGTGTCACGGCTCGAAATAGCTTGAAAACTGCTTTGACCCTCCAGCTGGCTGGCACGCCCTCTGCTCTTAAACGTCTCCTCTCCCTGCTACCCCAGGAGTCCCAGGTGTCCTTCCTCCTCCCCACCCTGCCCTGCTCTCTTAGGCCTGGTCACTCCACCTGTCAACGCCTTCTACACCCAGAGCTTGGATGGGAAGTGGAAAATTCCCAGCTTCCTCACGCTCTCTTTCTGGCTGCAGGGCCTCATCTAAGGGTCACCTTGAATTGAGTGCTGATCCCCCCGCAGGGTAGCAAGTTGGAGCTGACAGCCAGGAGGGAGGGCTTACACGGGAGCATGAAGGCATGGGATTCAGCGTATTTGGGGCCCTTGCTCTGAGAAGGGCTCAGCTGGGGGTGGAGGACAGGACTGGTGACCCTGCAGCACAGGAGGGCAAAGGTGGAGGCCTGGCCTAGGGGCTGAGGCAGAAACTGACAGGGGTGTTGGCCACAGGGGAGAGGAGTGGGAGAAGGAGCATTGGAGGATGGGGCAGGGTGCAAAGGTCTGCGCAGGCCCTGGGCCACGAGAGACGGTCTTGAGGGAGAGCCAGGTCCTGGGGCCACATGGGAGCCTAGTGTCCTGGAGCCAGCCCGGAGCCTGGGCCTGGGGCTGTTGATGCAGGCCTGAGTCGACCTCTGGTGGCCACTTCACAAACTGCGCTTCACAAACCTGCTTCCCACTTCCTGTCATCCCCCTCCCAGCTCTCTTCAAAGCCCCTGCTCCTGTCTCCAATGCCTCATCTCCAGCCTCACTTTCCTACCTGTTCTCAAGTCCTTGCTCCCTTCAGGATCCCAGATCCTGGCCCCAGATCCATAGGCTGTACTGTGTTTATCCCACAGGGCTCCGGTCTCTGGTCTCTGTTTCCGTTGCCATGGTAACCTTTCCCATTCCTCCTTTCCTTCACTGTGGGAGGTAGGGGACCCTCTGGCACAGGCCCCAGGGGTCACCCCTGATGCAGGCATTGCATATGGGGAAGGGGGAGATACTCACCGTGCAAGGAAGACCACAAACACGCCAGAACCTCCTCTACCCCCACCACCTCCACTCCCTTTTCTGAGGCCTTGAGAGAGGCCCGAGTTAGTCCAGAGGGTGCAGTATGGGGTCAGAGGTGGGAAGAGGCCTCCTATGGCGAGGCTCTTTCTCACCACCCATGCCCCTCCCTAACCCAGGCCTCTCGCCCCACAGCCCTCCCCCAACCCCAGCCACCAGCTGACTTCCCTCCGCCAGCCCCCTCCTCTCTACTCTGGGATTAGTGCCAGGGTGAGAAGGGGACACTGGCACTGACCGTGTCTGGGAATTCCCGCCCACCATGGAGCCAATGGTGGGGGGGCCCTGTGTCCCTGAGGAGCCAATAGCAGCCCGGCCTTGCCCTGGGGGGTGGTGTATATCTTTCAGGCCAGCACCCTTTAGGCACTGTCTCCTCCCTGCCTGCCAGGCACCAGCTAGACCCTGCACTGCCTGGGGGGCGCTGAGCCCCCCAGGCATTCCCTTCAATACAGCACTCTCCCTTTGTGGGGGGCGGGGGCCTGAGGACCCTTTGCCCTGAGGGATGGCCCAGCCAGGGGTCTCTGTCAAGTCCCTGGTGTCATCTTATGAGACCCGAGTGGTAGGGACAGCTCCGGGGCCACCCCAAAAAAGGGGCTGTGTCTCCTCTCCTTGCTCCCCTAGGGGAGCATCCCCCATCCGAGGGGCATCTGGACCCCTTCCCCACCGGGGCCTAGGGGGACCTGGGCAGCGGCCCTCACCCCCCAAGGGGATGGACAAAACCCTCCTCTCCCTGATTCTCTACTGTCACAGGTACGGGAGGGGCGTGGGTGCAGGGCTGCGGGAGGAGGGCTTGTGGATGAGGCCACAGCTGCTTGAGCAAGCTGCACCAGGACAGCAGCAGCCGGTGGGGCTGGCCAGACACCTGGCTCCTCCTTCTCACCTCTCACCTCCCTGTGTCCCTCCAGTGGCTCCGGAAGCCTGGTTGGCATTGACAACAAGATTGAACAAGCCATGGTAAGAGAAGCCGTCTTGGTCCCCAGAGGCCCCAGCCCCCTTTAGCAGTCCCTCTGCTCCACCCCACTCCCCTCGTTTTTAGGGAATACAAACTCCCAGCTCCTCGACCCGCTGCTCCCTGCTGGGCTCCCTTGGGTCCTCTGTCACCTCCTGTCTCCACCTCAATCCTTGACTTCCCTTGGCCCCTGGCCTGGCTGCTGGCCCCCACCTCTGTCTTTGAGCCCTGACCCTGCCTCCATCCTGTGTCCTTGCCCATGCCCTCTCCCTGATTTGCTTCTTCCTCAGTGGCCCGTCATTGTTTGGGTGCAGGGGCATCTCTCACACCCAGGTCCTCAAGGCACTGAGCAGGGTGTGAGGTTGGGGTGGCCAGGCACCCCTGACACTTTGCCTGTCCCCGGGCCTCCAGGACTTGGTGAAGTCCCACCTCATGTTTGCAGTCCGGGAGGAGGTGGAGGTGCTGAAGGAGCAGATCCGGGACCTGGCTGAGCGGAATGCCGCACTGGAGCAGGAGAATGGACTGCTGCGGGCCCTGGCCAGCCCAGAGCAGCTGGCCCAGCTGCCCTCCTCGGGGGTCCCACGGCTTGGACCCCCCGCACCCAATGGGCCCTCTGTCTGAGCCTCCCTTCCCTCACAATGTGCCTTTGGGGGCTGCCATGGCTGCCAGGCCTTGTGCCAGCTGCCTGCCCCCTCTTCCTATGCAGCTTTAATGCGCCCTGATCCCCAGGGATGGGAGTTCAAGGCTCTGCATTGGCCTGTCCCCCAACTCTACCCCCGCCTCACCATAGTCCCCAGGCCTTGATGGAGGAGGGAGGGCTTCAGGGCTGGGTGTTAGATGGAGCCCCCTTCCCTGAGGGATCCTGGTCCCCCCTCCTCCCTCCCTAGGTATCAGTGTTCTGGGACCTCCAGCAGTAGATGGTTTGGGGGAGTTGGAGCCTCCCTGGCAGATACCCCATCCCCACCTTGTTCCCTCATAGTGCCCCCTCTTCTCTGCCCAGTGGAGGGAGTATGGACAGTATCTGGAAGTTCTGGGATTCAGGTTGTTATTAAAATAATAATTATAATTAAAAACTCTGAAGAAACTTGAAATTGGAGGTTGGCATCTCGTTGCTTGTGTCAAGAATGGGGGTCTGCACCAGCCATTGAAACTGCCCTGGAAACTCTGTCCAGACTGGGAAGGTTTGATGTGGTGGAGACAGGTCAGGAGAGATGCAGGAAAAGGGAGCTGGAAGTTTGGGTCCCGGGAACGGGCAGGCCAGGCAAGGTCAGGGGGGGTTCTGCCCACGTGCTGTGGGGGGAGGGAAACAATGAGGCCTTCAATGATTGTGCAGGATCCACCCCCAGCTTCCCAGCGTGTCCCCTCTGTGGGCTGGATCCGGGTGGCTGCTTGGGGGCGGGGCAGGGGGCACTGAATGGGCCCCTTGTCTCAGGGCTGGGTGTGGGCCAGTCTCCCCAGGCACATGGTGCCCTCGCCAGGCCTGGCCGGCCGCCGTGGCTTCCACCCCCAGCTGGCTGAGGACAGGCCCTGTGGGTGAGCCGGCCCCTCCCTGGCAGCCTCGGGTTCCAGGCAGAAGAGGCAGCGAGGGAGACGGGCCCCATCTAGTGGGGAAGGGGAGAAAGCAGCAGCCGCAGCCTTAGCAGGACCCTGGGAGGCGGGGAAGGGGCCCCCCCCGACTAGAGGGGACTGTGGAGAAGCTGGATACTTGGAGGCCGACCCGGGCTGGACTCCTGCCTTACAGCTCCCTTGATTTATGACCTTGGGCAAGTTCATCGGTTTTTCTGAATCTCGGATTCCTTTTTAGTAAAATGGCACTGACAATAATACCTACCTTGAAGGGCTGCTGTGAAGATTACATGGAAAATGCCTGCCCCATACTCCATAAATGTTAGTTTCCTTCTCCTGGATCTGGGGGAAGAAGGGCCAAGGACATAAAGGATTGGCTTCTGGAAGGGCCAGGGGTTGGGGTCAGGGCCAGGCAGGCTCTCACAATGGGCTGGAACTCTCCCTCACTCTAGGTTCTCAAGCACTTGGACTCCTTTCCCTGTCCCAGGGAGGGGAGGAAAGGCCTGGGATAAGTCGCTGGGGGGAGCTTTCCCCCTGTATTTCCTATTTCTTTCTTTACTGCTGTGCTTGAAGCTCCTCAGCTCCCACAAAGGGTCTCAGCTCCCACAAAGAGTCACCCTTTGGGTGGCAGCCACTGGTCTGCAGCCTATGCCTCTCCCCACCCCACCCCCACTGTACCAAATGCCGGCTCTGCCCCCTACTTTGCGTTTGTCATCCCGAGACAGAAAACTGTGGTCATGAGGTTCTTCCGATGGGTTAGGAGGGTTTGGCAAAAGTTTACTTGCTGGGTGAGTTTCAGAGATGCCTTGCCCTTGGGATGTGCGGGATGTGCTTGGATGAGAATCCTGGTCACAGTAGGCCCCCACCATGTGGCTTCCCTCCCCTCCTGGCCTCCTGTGGGGATCAGATGGCTGGGGAGGGACTTGAGGGGAAGGAGCCCTGTCCCTCTTGTGCCTTCCTTTCTGCTGACCATGTCTCTGCTCTGCTCCTCTCTTCTGTCTTTTCTCTCCGTGTCTTGGTTCTTAGGTTTTTGGCTGGAGACACAAAGCTAAGCCACCCATTTTGGGACACTCTGGCTCCAAGAAATCTGCATTGAAGGGGGTGGAGAAGACTCCCAAGGTGGTTGAGACTTTCAAGTTGGTTGAGTGCCCCACAGAGGCTAAGCTCCCCCACACGGATGAGTCCCCCAAGGAGGCTGAGCCCTGCGTGACGGAGTTGGAGCTGGGCCGTGAGTGCCAATCCCTTCTGTGGCTGCCCCGGACAGCTGTCCAGTCTGTCTCCACGCTCATGGTCTCTGCCCTGCAGACCGGCTGGCAGCTGTGCAGCTGGAAGGTTAGCCCATCCCCTGGTTTCCAATACCCCTCTCACCCTTCCCAACCCACAGTGACTCATTCCTCCCTCCACTCATTTGTTCGACAATTATTTCCTGTGTCTCTACTTGGTGCCAGACACTGAGGATACAACAGTGAACAAGACTTACCCAGACCTGAGGGACTATGGAGAAGATAACAGGCCTTGTTGGTTCAGTATCATAAAGGGTGTGAAATGAGAGCCCAGGGAAGGAGCATCTCATCCAGACCTGGGGAGTCAGGGAAGGCCTTCCTGACAGAAATGAGGGTGAAGCCAAGATCTGAAGGCATTATCTTGGCTTGCAGGGGTTGCTAGGGGAGGGCGAAGGGAGTGAGAGGACCATTCCATGAAGAGAGAATAGCAGGTGTGTGTGGAGCTAGTCTGAGATGTGTCGGTCAGAGTGGAGCCAAGGGCCGGTTCATACAGGGAGGGTGGCCAAGCTGTGGAATTTGGATTTGGACCTAAAAGCAATGGAAGCCCATGAAGACATTTGAGCAGAAGAAATGCCATGATCAGACTTTGATTTAGAAAGCTCACTGGCACTCAGACCTTGCTGGTGGGGTTGTAAAATGGTATAGCCACTCTGGAAAAGAGTATGGTAGTTTCCTATGAAACTTGACATGCAATTACCATATGACCCAGCAATTGTACTTTTGGGCATTTACCTCAGATAAATGAAATTTATGTTCACACAAAAATCTGTATGTGGATGTTCATAGCATTTTTATTTGTAATAGCGAAAATCAACCCAAATGTCATTCAGTGGGTGAATGGTTAAACTGTGGTATATCCATACCCTGGCATACTACTCAGCAATGAAAAGAGACAAAATGTTGACACATGCAACAACTTGGATGAATCTCAACGGACTTGTGCTGCATGAAGGCCAGCTGCCAAAAAAAAAAAAAAAAGAAAAGAAAAGAAAAGAAAAATTATGCTGAGTGAAAACAATCAATTCCAAAAGGTTGTATACTGTATGTATGATTTTACTTACATATCATTCTTTTTTCTTTTTCGTTTTTTTGGCGGCTAGCTGGCACAGGGATCCCTTGACCTTGGTGTTATCAGCACCATGCTCTCCCAAGTTAGCTAACCGGCCAGCCCTCTACCATTCTTGAAATAACAAAATTACAGAAATGGAGAGCATATCAGTGGTTTAACGGGGAGGGACAGGAGGTGTGTTATAAAAGGCAACATGAGGGGTCCTTGTGATGATGGAAATGTTCTGTATCTTGACTGTAGTAGTTGGATACATGAACCTGCATGTAATAAAATTTTGTAGAATTAACCCCCCCAACTCCCACAAATGAGTACAAGTAAAACTGCAGAAATCCGAATAAGATCAGTGAATTATATCAATGTCAATACCCCGACTATGACACTGTGATCTCAAAATAAAGTGTTTAATTTTAAAAAAGGGAAATGTCTAGGTTGCTACCAAGTCAGCTTATTTTGGTCTTGAATAAAGTGTTATTGCATTAATGATAATAAAAAAAGGTTCACCGAGCTGCCCTGTGGAGCGGGGTTAGCAGGGGACTAGCAGAGGGACAGGAAGATCCCCTGGCTCCACTGACGCAGTCCAGGCTAAGAGAGAAAGCTGTTCTGGACTGTGGTGGGACAAATGAATGGATCTGAGCGATACTTAGGAGGTAGAATTGCTGGGTCAGGTGGTTGGTTGGATGGAGGTAATAGGGAGAAGGAGAGAGAGAAGGCAGGCAGGCTGGAGACATTCACCGGAATGGAGGATGAAAGAGGAAGAGCAGATGTAGGGGAGAAGGTAACAAGTTTAGGGCGCTGGGACAAGATGAGATCAGATGTTAGGACATCTGCATGGAGGTGTCCAGGTGGCAGTGGGATATACAGGCCTAGAGGTCAGGAGAGAGCTCCGGGCTGGAGACAGAGGTTGGGGTGTCATTCTGTCCCCCTTCACTTAACACACCCTCCATGAAATCCTGAGTGGGAGGACTCAAAGGTGGGTCGGACATGGTCCTTGTTTTCCAGGAGCTTGCATTCTAGCAGAGAACAGACCAGTACTCAGAACAAATAGTGTATGATGGGGTGAACACAAGAGCAGAGACGACGACCACCTAATGCGGCCTGAGAAGGCTTCCCGGAGGAGGTGGTGTCCAATCTGGCCTAATGGGGGGGGGGGGTGGTGGAATTAGACAAGCCCTTTGCTATTGCTCTGCAGGTCATTTCACCAGCGGTTTATGCCTGGACCCAGCTATTTACGCATGCACACTTTCTTTCTTTTATAGTCATCTGTGAGTTCTGCCTCAGTCGCCTCCCAAATGAGGACCCGGTCCCCATTGGACACACCGGAGGCTGAGATGCTGCGGGAAGTGTATCTGGTGCTATGGGCCATCCGGAAACAACTGCGCCAGCTGGTCCGCAGGCAGGAGAGGCACAGACGGAGGCACCGGAGCCGGACCCACACCGTCCCGCAACCTGACCCAGTTCAGTCCCTGAAACAGGATGCCCGAAGTCCCCTCTAGGGGAGCACCATAGATCTTTCAGAAAGCCCCCACCTGACTCTTAGGTAAGGTTGATAAAAGGGGTCAGAGCAGCAGGCCAGAAGTTGTAGGTGAGACGATGTTTTCATACTGTCACCTGTCATCAGGAGTCCAAGGCCAGGACTGGGGTCCCACATACTTCCCTTCATTCCACTTATCAATTTATAAAAAATTATCAAAATATTGGAAAATAAATACCAGATATTTCCGAGCAGATGTAGATTGTGTTTGTAGATGGTTGGAGGCAATAAGGGGAGCGTGGGTGGCAGCTCCCAAGAGAGAGACACCTGAGGTGGGAGCCCAAGTGCGTGTGGGAGTAACTTGTGGGTCTGTTGGGGGAGAGAGGATCAACAGGTCCCAGCCCTGGGCCCCCACACCTTTTTAGGGGCTCAATTGCCTTTGGCAACTCTGCCTGTATAGTAAGGATGGTAACAGCAGCCATTGATCAAGAACCCTCTGTGCACCAGGCCCTAGCCAGCTGCTCCCCCTAGCAATCCTACAAGAACGGTATTTAGAGTGGGTCACGTGACTTGTTCAAGGCCCTACAGGGAATGAGGCTTCGGTGGAAACTGCCTGCTTCCCCGAGCTGGCCCACTGCCTTGCCTCTGGCGCTCTTGGCTTTGGCCATGGGCTTGGCAGTGGAGGGTCATGTGTCTGAAGACACACATCGGGTCTGCGGGAGATGTATCTGTTGGGAAGGAGCTTGGGTACTGCCGCTCATGCCCTGCTGAGAGCCCTTGGACATCACACCTCCCAGGGTGCTGTCGGCCTCTCAGGCTCCGTGCAGGGATCCTGCCAGTGGGGGGGCAGGCTGGGTGGGGACCACGGAACCCTGACAGAGGCCATGGCAATTTGGAGGGGGGTTGGTAATTTTGCAGGGGTGGGGAAACAACAAGAAGGGGAGACCCTGGAGTCTCAAGTCCCCTCTTGGTCTTAGCGTGCCCTCTAGCCAGGCCACGTGAAGGTACAGAGGGGGCTCCCCAAGGAAAATCAGTGATATTTCATGAGACAGAAACATTCAAGGATCTGAGGGTTCACAGGGCTTGAGGGTGGCAGTGGGGCCCCAGCCTAGGAGGCCGCAGAAACCCCAAGAGGAGAGGGGAAGGGAGAGGTGCAGACATCTGTGCTGCGTCCTACCCAAGGAGAGGTTACTTGTGAGTAGCAGGCGGTACATGTGAGCAAATCACAGGGGCAGTGAGGAACAATGGGATGATTGGCTGGAAGCACTCAATTCTCTAAAAAAGTCAGCCCCCCCGCCCCCGCAACACACACACCTCTGCAGCTCTGGGAGTGTTTGGCCCCACTGCTGGGGTCTGGAGCCCCTCCAGTGCTTTGCTACGATGGGCCTATCAGCTGTCCACCACACCTCACCAATTACAACCACGGTAACACCACTCACCACTTATTAAGCACCTACTGGGACTACTTCCATAAGTCTTATTCTCAGCAATTCTCACTACAGCTTTCTGAAGTAGTATTGCCTCCATTTTTCAGAGGAGAAAACTGAGGGGCAAAAAGGTCATGTTTAAGGTCATGCCACTTTCATTCTTCCAGCTGATGGATCTGGCTCACACAGGACATGTTACATAGCAGGTGTTCGACACACGAGTGAAGTGGCCTCTCTGGGAATCACCCCTGAGTGGAGCCTAATGTCAAAGCCTGTTTTCAGGTTTTCAGGTGGGGCCTCAAAACAGGCTGATTTTTGGAGTTTTCATCCACAAGCTATTCATCACATCTCCATTGTGTGCCAGGATCTGTTCTGTGGCTGACCAGTGTTGGTGCAGGGTCTGTGTCCCAGAAAGCCTTGAGGTTTAATGGGTCCCACGGCTTCGGAGTAGCACCTTGCTGTCCAAGATCCAGGACCTGCCCCTCCAGGTCCTTAGAGACGGGCTCCTCTTCACTGGGAACCTGAGGTTTCAGTGAGAGGATAGGGGGGAGTGGGGCCCTGAGGGTCACTCGTAAATAGCCTTGCCAGTAGCTACAGGCCCAGGAGCCAATCCGGGCTTGCGGCTAAGGGCTTGTGGAAAGAAATACTGCTCTCATTTTTCTCTGGCTTCTTCAGCGTCTTGGGAGTGGGAGGGGAAAAGGGAAAGGGAGTAGTTCCTCTAGTCACCAAGGGAGCTGCCTGCACATCCCACCTCTCTCTCCTTCCCCAGATGCATGATCCTGCCTGGGCTCAGCCAAGCAGGAGCAGGAAGAGAAAGGGGTGGGGTGGAAGAGAACAGTCCATAGAACTTGCTTCTTCTCAGTCCACCTAGTCTCCTTTGTCGTCCATCCTAAGCAATCCCGCTCAGAGCCCTGGAGAGGGACTGTGGTGGGACAAGAGGAGGAACTTCCCAACCGAGACGGGGACGTGTGGTGTCTCTAGGGGTGGAGATTTAGACACAGGGGGAATTCTTCCCCACCCAGCCATCTCCTGGAAGAGAACAGTGGGGAACAAAGTGACCCCTGGGGCAGAAAGAAAGTTGCCTCTTAATGACGGTCTTAAGCAAAAATCCCATCTTGGACACCTTCTCCTGTTCTCTACAGACCCCAGCTACTTCCCCTTCCCCAAGGCCGCTTGACTCCATGAGGCAAGAGTGGGAGGGCAACAGGTGGGCCCAGCTGGACTAGGGGTCCTTCTTTATTTTCAAAGACCACCCATCCTGTTAGAGAGGGGGGCCTTGGGGTACAGGGGGCAAAATGAGAGGATCTCATTGCTCTCTTCCCAGTCCTAGGCCCCATCTTCCCTTCCTCCCCATCACTGTCAAATTCCCAGAAAATTTCAAATCTTTTCTTTTGCTTCTTTCTTGGGCACCCCCTACAATCCATTGACCACACAGCAAAACATGTCACCACCCTGCTTAAACCCTCCAGTGGCTTCCTATCATCCTTGGGGAAAAATTACCAACTGTTCCCTTTGTCTGAAACGCCTTTCTTTCAGATCTTGACAGCCTTCAGTGGGCGCCTTGTCCATCTGGATTCTGTGCAAGTGTCTTTACTTCTCATAGAGATCAAGAGAGACCCATCCTTGAAATCATCCTCTATCTCTCCCCATGCTGTATTTTTTCATAGTACTTAATGGTATCTGAAATTATATTTATTTGTTCACCGATATACAAGGAGGCAGAAGTGATAAATATGGGAAGTGGATTAAACTGACACTTCCTGGATGTTTAACCTTGGGTAAATTAATTAACCTCTCTGAGCCTCTGTTTCCTGATCTGTAAAATGGGGCTAGTAGCCATACCTGCATCACAGGGATATCATGAGGATCAGAGGAGACACACCATAAGGGCTCAATAAATGTTGGATGCTATTATTATAATAATGGTTATGATTTATGGATTATGATTACTATCCCCAAGGCCTACAGCAGTGCTGAATGAACCAGAAAGTAAACCTCCACTTGATGTGTGGGAAGCACCCTCCAACCGGCTGTCTTGTGGCCATTGGGGAAGTGATCAAGAATGTCATGTCGGGGTCCTGAGGTGTGGAGCTGGGGGAAGCTGAACTCAGCCGCACCTAGGTAAAGAGCACACCAATAACACCATTTTCACACCGGTAGCCCCCATAGTCACTGCAATTGCCATGGCTGCCGCAAAAGCAGCTGATCTCTATAGCAGCAGTCATAGCCACCACACAGGTGGCATGCCAGACTCTCAACTGCAATGACACAAGGAGAGGCACAAGAGCACAAGGCACCCAGGAGCAAAGACCAAAGGAAAAAAAAAAAAAGAAGAGATTCTCTCTCTCCACAAAGCACACTCCAGAGTAATAGAAGCATCTGATTTACGATAATAGGGGTGGACTTGATCACACCTGTCTCAGTCCTGGACAGATCATCAAGGTAACAAACCAACAGAGGAACAGTTCATCTATCAGATGGAGAGAACAAGTCTATGGTTTTTGGGGGGGTGGGGAAGGAAAGGGGGAGGCGAGGGGAAGGAGGAGGGGGAGGGGGATTGGATAAAGGGCATAAAGAATAAGTATGATTTGTAACAATGAATATGCTAATAAAAAATAAGTTGAAAAAAAAGAATGCCATGTGCAGGAAGTAGTAGGAAGAGCACTGGGCTGGCCGGTTAGCTCCACTGGTTAGAGCACAGCCTTATAACACCAAGGTTATGGGTTCAGATCCCCATACTGGCCAGCTGCAAAAAAAAAAAAGAGAAAGAAAATAATCCAGAGACCTTGGTCCTTGTCTCAATATTCTACCACTTTGCTTTGTGACTTGCAAGAGTCATTTTCCTCCACTAGGCCTCAGGCTCCTCAAATAAAAAGATGACTTGAATCAAATGATTGCTCTGCTCTCTACCAGCTTCCAGGGGCTCCGGTTTGGGTCCTGTGCTTTCTTTTCTACTGCATACTCTTCAGAGTTTGGCGCGACATGGTCCCCCCAATTTGCCTCAGCCCATTTCTAACAGTCCAAAGTCAGTTGTTATTTGAGTTGTCACAGAGAGAGCTGACCAGGGTAAAACATTCTCTGTTTAAGTCTTTGAACACTTCCTCTTCCCAGCCCTGAGCACCGATCTCCTTTCTACCTGTGTTCCTTGCTCCCTTTCAGCCTCATCCAGTTTAGTATTTGAACCCTGAGGAAGGAGAGCCAGCCCTGAGTGCTCCACCGTGGGCTGGGCTCAGGCAGGGGCTCTTTTTATAAGGGGGTGTGTTGTTTAAGGTGAGACACAGGTGAGCAGTGGCTGGAGGCCTTGGCCTCAGAGTTATTCTCTGGCACAGAGATGGGTGTGTATAGCTGCTTGCACAAAGATGCATGTGCCTGCATGTACTTGTGCCTGTCTGTATCTACATTTTAACATGATTCTGTTTTCCTCCCAGGAGTGGTCAGACTGAGATTAATTAGAGGAAAAGATTATAGGGTTGCAGGGCTGGCATTCTCTACCCGGTAGGCATCTGCTATGGGTTAAATGTGTCCCCCCAAAGTTCATGTATTGGAGACTTGACACCCATTTTAACAGTACTGAGAGTGGGAAATCCAATTATAGGATTTGGAAGGTAAGGCCTTTAAGAGGTGATTAGATTGTGAGGACTGTGCCCTCATCAATGGATTGATGTATTCATGGAGTAATGGGCATGGTTCTGATGGCTTCAAAAAGAGAGCAAATGAGAAGGTTAGTTCTGTTTCTCAGGCCATTCTCTTGCCATGTGATACCCCGGTTGCCACAGGACCCTGTAGAGAGTTCTCACCCGGAAGAAGGCCCTCCCTACACATGTTCTTTGGACTTCAGACTTCCTAGCCTCTGAAACAGTAAGAAATAAATTTAGTTCCTTTATAAATTACCCAGTTTCAGGTATTCTGTTATAATCAACAGAAATAGGCTAATACAGTATCTGAGGGAAAAAGTCACCTGTCCAATGAAGTGTTAGTCTATAGGACTGTTGTGGGGAGTCCAGGAAACTGGGATAGCTTCCTTCGTCTGCATCCCTCCTCATACCCAACATATGCCCATGGCCTACCAGGACTTGAGGGTAAGGGAGATAGGCTCAGTGGGCTGGAGCTTTTCCAAAGGGCCTGAAGGCCTGAAGGGCTGGGAGCAGGTGGTTCTAGTGGCCCTATGCTGAGTCCTTTGTCCCCTGGGTCATGGCTGTGGGATCTGTCAACCCTGTCTAGCCCTCACCAGATCTGCCCGTCTTCTCCTTGCCCCAGGCTGGGGTACTGGAAAGACAGCCTGTGAGGTCTCCAAGGGGGAGATGGACTAAGGGAGGGGACCTCCTCTTCCCTTTCAGTCCTCTGTTTCGAAAGCTGTGCCCACATGCCCCACACCTCACCTGGCATGCTCGTGTTTGTCTCCCTGCTAACGCTGAGGCATGGCCTTCTGCCTGGTTCCCTTTCCAGTGCCTACTAGGGTGAGTAGATGCAGAGAGATAGGTTTTGGAAGGCGAGGCTTGGTCTTTTGTGTTGGAGGAGTCTGTGCACTGGCCCAGGTGGGGTGTGACAGTGGCTAAACTTGCCCAATCTGGGACAGATGAGGCCCACAGAAGGCTGGTTTTCTGGAGGCAGGGACGCTGGGACCCTGTAGCTCCCTCCCATTTCTCTCTACTTCCCTAAGTTCAGGAGACAGTTGATTTCCTTTTACTGTTTAAATGCCCTGTGTATTTTTCTTCTGTCGTGGGTCTTCTGTTGTTGTGGGTTTAATACAGAGTTTAAGAGCCTGCACTCTAGAGCCAGACTGCTGGGTTTTGGTTCTACTATTTACTAGCTATATGGCCTTGGGCATGTTACTTAATCTCTGTGCCTCAGTTACCTTACCTGTAAAGTGGAGATGATATAGGATTGTCATGAGGATTTAGTGAATTAATTCGTGGGAAAAACCTAAAACAGTGCCTGCCACATATGTGCTATATACATATTTGTTTTGCTGTTATTTCTTATTGATGTCTAGAAGCTCTGTGTGTGTGTTTGTGTATTTAGTTCCACACAATTTTATGACTTCTGCAGATTCCTCTACCACCACCACAGTCAAGGTACAGAATAGTTCCCTCACGGGGACATCTCTTACTGCTCTTTCATAACCATGTCCACCTTCTTCCTTCTCCCCTCCCTAACCTTTGGCAACAACTAACCTGTTCTCCATCTCTATAATTCTGTCATTTCAAAAATGTTACATAAATGGAATCATATGTAACCTTTGGGGACTGGCTTTCTTTCACACAATATAATACCCTTGAGATTTATCCAAATTGTTGCATGTGTCAATAGTTTATTCCTTTTTACTGATGAGATGTCTTCCATGTTATGGATGTACCACTGTGTTTAACCATTCACCTCTTAAAGGACATTTGAGTTTTTTTCCAGATTTTTGGGCTCTTACAGAGCTTCTAGAACATTCATGTTCATATATATTTTTTTTTTTAAAGATGACCGGTAAGGGGATATCAACCCTTGGCTTGGTGTTGTCAACACCACGCTCAGCCAGTGAGCAAACCGGCCATCCCTATATAGGATCCGAACCCGTGGCCTTGGTGTTATCAGCACCGCACTCTACCGAGTGAGCCACGGGCCGGCCTCATGTTCATATTTTTGTGTGAACATGTTTTCATTTCATGCACAAGAGTGCAGTGGCTGGATCATATGGTAAGTGCATGTTTTGTTTTGTAGGAAACTGTCATACTCTTTTCCAGAGTGGCTGTACCATTTTACATGCCCACCAGCAATGCATGAGTTATCCAGTCGCTCTGCATCCTCACCAGCATTGGGTGTTAATGTTATTTCTTATTTTAGCCATTCTGATAGGTGTGTTGTGATATCTCATTCTGGTTTTAGTTTGCATAGCCCTGATGGCTAATGCTGTTGAACATCTTTTCATGTATGTTTAAATAATTATCTGCTTATCCTCTTTATTTATTTATTTTTTTCCTTTTTTTTTTTGTCTTTTTTCATGACCAGCAACGGATCGCAACCCTCAGTGTCGCGCCCGTACCGGCCCAGGACCGGCAACGGGATTGCAACCCTTGGTGTTGCTCCCTGCACCTCGCTCAGCCAGTGAGCAGGAACTGGTCTGTATGTGGGATCCGAACCCTCAGCGGGAGCGCCACCACGCTTCCCAAGCGGCGCAGTGTAGCAGTGCGCCACCGGGCTGGCCCTGCTTATCCTCTTTAGTGAAATGTCTGTTCATGTGTTTTGCCCATTTTCTAACTGGAATTTTTTTCTATACCTTTGAGTCCTGACAGTTTTAAAAATATATTCTATATCTATAAAAGTACTTTGTGGGATATGTAGTTTGCAAATATATTCTCCCAGTTTGTAGCTATCTTTTCTTCCTCTAGTAGGGTCCTTCCCAGAGCAAAACTTTTTAATTTTGATGAGATCCCATTTATCAATTTTTCTTTTTAATGGTTATGCCTTTGGTGTCAAGTCTGTTTGTTTTGTTTTTTTTTTGTCTTTTTTCCGTGTCCGGCAACGGATCGCAACCCTCAGTGTCGCCCCCGTACCGGACCGGGGACCGGCAACGGGATCGCAGCCCTCGGTGTTGCTCCCGCGCCTCACTCAGCCAGTGAGCGGGAACCGGTCTGTATGTGGGATCCGAACCCTCGGCGGGAGCGCCGCCACGCTTCCCAAGCGGCGCACTATAGCAGTGCGCCACCGGGCCGGCCCCCTTTGGTGTCAAGTCTAAGAATTTTTCCCCTAGTCCTAGCCCTAGGTCCTGAAGATTTTCTCCTACGTTTTTGTCTAAGTTTTATATTTTACATTTAAGTCTATGATCCATTTTGAGTTAATTTTTGTATAAGGTATGAGGTTTAGGGCAAATTTCTTTTTTTTTTCACTTACGGTCGTCCAATTGCTCCAGCCACATTTATTGAAAAGGTTCTTTCTCCATTGAATTGCTTTTGCACCTCTGTCAAAATTCAGTTGGGCATATTCACGTGGGTCTATTTCTGGGTTCTCTAGTCTGTCCCACTGCTCTGTGCATCTTTCCCTTTGCCCACACCATGATGCCTTGGTTATTGTTCTAAGCCTTAATATTTGGTAAAGTGATTCCTCCTACTTTACTTTTTCAGAAAATGTTTTAGCTGTTTTTTTGATGTTATTATTTTTTTTTTTTTACCATGCAGATATAGTTTTAAACTTATGAGGTTAGAGAGATCTTTTTAGTGTAACTTGGAGCATGTCATCTCTCTGTTTAAGGTCTTTTCAGGGCATCCTATAGCATTTAGGATGAAATCCAGACTTGTCACCTCAGCTCCTGGCTGTGGTCCCTGCCCACCCGCCCAGCCTCATCCTCCGTGGTCACTTCCATGCTTGGCCAGCTCGACTTGTTTCTCCTTCCACCTGGGCCTTTGCTGATCCTTCTGTTTTGAAAGTTGTTTCCCCGCTTCTTCACCGGGCTTGCTCTCGTTCCTCCTTCAGATCTACTCTCTGACTGTCTCAGGGAGGCCTCCCCTGGGTCCCCGACCCCCTGTCCCTTGGGCTTTGCTCACCGCTGTAGCTCAGGGCTTACCTTGGCACAGTGCCTGCCATGCAGTAGGCACTCAGTGAATGTTTGGGGTAGGAAAGCATGACTCAATGGGTCTTTATTACTTGGTCCTGTTTCTCTACCTGATGAGTTCAGTGTTGGCTTCAGGGTTCAGATTCACTCCCCCTGGGGCCCTGCCTCTGACTCCAGGGCTGTGCTCCCATCCCCAAGAGGACCTATAGTACCTGAGGGCTAGGGAAGATGTCCGATGTGAGGAAAAGGCAGAGGAGAATAAGCACGGCCTCCAGCTGGCACCACAGAGGTGGGGCTTGAGGGAGAAGCCCAGGTCTGAGGTAGGCAGAGGTGGGTGGATAACAGGAGGAAAGGAGGGCCTGGCTCACCAGGCCCCCTCTCAGCCCCCCATCAAGGTAGATTTGTTATTTTCCTCACCACACTGTCCTACACCTGAGGACCCTAGTAGGATTTGCTGCTCAACTCTCCACCCCATCCACAGCTGCCTGACCTGTGTGTCCCTGCCCCCAAGGACAGGCTTCCACCCAGGACCTGTCTGGGCAGCACTGACAGGTGCCCGGGGATCCTCCCTTTCTCCTCCCAACCTGGCAGCCCGCCTCCATCCTGCTCTGCCTGCAGTGCCTGAATGTCTTTCCCTTCTCCTGGTCTCTGGTTCTCTGTCCAGGAAACTTCCTGGACCCAATTAGAGAGAAGTCAGCGAACCTTCCATTCCCAATATGTTCCTTGAGGGGATGAGTGGGAGTGAAGGAACAAGGGGTCAGGGCCACGTGAGGAATGGGCTTCCTTGTCCCTTCTTCATGAACTCTCTGGGTCGAGAAGCTGACACCCAGCAAAGTCCCCTGAATCCAGGGCAGTGGGAGAGGGGGGCTTCAAAACCCTATTTTGCACCTCATCAGGCTTCAGGGAATGCTTAGTTGACTTCTAGAGATGACATAAATTCCTGGGAGGTGATAACTAGCCATCACAGGGGGTAGTGCTGGTCCAGCCTCCAGGCTCAGGAAAGCCTGGGTTCAAATTCTGCTCTTCTTGGCTGTGTGACCTTGAGCAAGTGAGTGAACCTTTCTGAATCTCACTTTCTTTATGTGGAAAATAAGGTAAGTACAAGTGAACTGGCACACAGGTGAATGGGTCTTCTCCTAAATGTATTATTAAAGAAGTGGTTCTCACAGTGTGGTCCCCAACCAGCAGCATCAGCATCCCCCAACCTCCCCTGCCAAGAAGTGCAAACTCTCAGGTGCCATGACCCAAACCTACAGAATCATAAACTCTGGGGGTGGGGCCCAGCAATCTGTTTTAACAAGCCCGCTGAAGTTTGAGAACCGCTGTCGCATTGAATGGGAATGTGGACCGTCAGGATTCTGAAGCCTAACAATCACCTGGGAGCTTGTTAAAAATACAGATTCCTGTCCTCAAAGCCAGAGGTTGAGGTAGGGCCTGGGAATCTATATTTTAACCGACAATGAGTTTGATGGAGGAGGGGAGGGGCTGCACTGCAGGGAAGGTGGTGGAATGTAGCTGGGGGGGTGTTGAAGGCTCAGGCCTGAGGGCTCCCCTTGTGTGGGGCAGGAGATATAAAACTGGATAGAGGAGGTGGGGCCTTTAGTGCCCCTGAGGAAGAAATGTGGACTTTCCCTAAAGTCACTGAAGAAGGGGGAGGAGGGGCTACAAAATGAAGGGAGCTCGCATATGACCTAGACACCTGCCCAACTGTGTGACATCAGCCCCACAGCCCAGCCCAGGGGGTCGGCAGAGGTGGTGCCAAGAGAGGCTCAGCCTGGAACAGGAACAGAAAGGCAAACCTGTGTGAGCCTTGAGTCCCCTGACTACAGGCCCTGCAGATGCTCCCTGCAGCCCCAACGATATTGGCTGAAGGAGGAGCCTCTGCCCTGGACCCTTAAACACTCAGGGTCTTCTGAGCATGGTGAAGTGGGCCACTGGTGACACAGGTTCCACGAGATTGTTGATTCTTAGTTAAAACGACTTTTCAACAAGTTAGTGGAACTCTGTCCACCCAGCAAGAGCAGCTGGGGCCTCTCCCTTTCCCTCCCTCTGTGTCTGCTTCTGCTCTTGTTACCATGTCCACCAAGCCAGGCACTTACTTCATGACAAGCTGAGCTTTGCAGGGATCCTCTCATTCAGTCCTAAGGGCAGCTCATCCAGGTTGTGTTTCTATTACCCCTGTCTTCCAAATCAGTGGATAGTGGCTCAGAGAGGTTCAGTAACTTCCCCAAGTTCCCACAGTTAGTGACAGATGGGACATAGGTCTGCTGGGTCCCAAGGCCTTGTAACCAAACTTGCTTTCTCCACCTCCCTGACTGGGCCTGTGTGTCCCTCCCACCTCTCTCTCTTTCTCTCTCTCTCTCTCTCTCTCATACTGTCCCCACCCCCGCCAGGGCTGCCCCTTACCATTGTGCAGGTTGTGCACTGCACAACTCCAGTCAACATGGAAGTACAGAACCATTAGGGTGACTTTCCATCAGATGGCAGTATAGGGCTTTGAGGAACAGGAACATTTTTCTCATTTGCTCAAAGCAGCCTTGTGGGCTGCCCCACTGTCCCTGCAGGCACCTTCCCACTCTTCCTCCTCTCCCTGGCAGTCTAGTGTCCTGATTCTGCACTGCACCTCACTTCCTACAGGGACTGAGGAGGTCTCCATAGAGCCTGGCCCAAGGAATCTGATTTCCTCTGGCAAGGTAATGGTGTCTTGTGACATTTGTGACACTGCTCTTCAGTGGGACCTGTACCTATCGGCGAGCACATACTTATCCGTGTGTGCGTACGTGTGTGTGTGTGATGGAGGGGTCAACTCATCTGCCAGGCATAACTACCCCATCCTTTTCCCTATCCTTGTGCAGGTGAGAGTGTCTTGTGAGTAGAATGAGACTTTCCTAGCGGGATTCCTGGGATGCACAGGCCGAGTGGAGGAGCTCTATAAGCCAGACTACACAGGGGACACATCTTGGCCTGTGGCATGTTAGTTCTCCCAGCTGATACCACCCGAGCTGAGGGAAAGCATCCTCCAGTCCCAGTCCCACACAAGGCACCTTACAAGGGTGGGAGGGGTTGGGGGAGGGGATGTGGAGGGGATGAACCTGCATGGATGGTTCTAGCACCAAGTGGGGCAGAGATGGTGCTGGGGGTGGGGTGGTGGAAGCCGGTCTAAGGTGTAGAGAGGAGGAGCAGGATATGGATGACTAGTCACCTGCAAGTGGAGGAGGGGAGGGACACCAGGGCTGTAGTGGGGAAGGGAATACCTCTAGACTGAGAGTGGAGAAATTGATGCCCTTGGGGAAACCTAGTTTTATGCCCGGTATCCCGGCTGATCTCCAGGGCATGGCAGGGCTCTCTGGAACGGTGGGGCTCCCCTGGCCTCTCCCACACCTCCGTGTGAGCCTGTACCCTGTCTTACCTCAGTCCCTCTCTCACTGGATAACTCTCAAAGCACAGAACTCCCTCCTGGCAGGGGATCTGACCTGCTCACCCCTCCAGCTCTCACTGCTTCCATCGTTTGGATTCTAAGATTTTTCTCTACCACCAAGAAGCAGCCCACCTCCAGCATCCTTGACCCCAAACCTGCCACTTTTAGGCTCCACCAGGAGACCTGCTGCTTCCTGTGGTACCCGTGGGCCTGGCTGTCGTGGGTATGCTGGGCTCAGTCATCCTGAGCTGCTGCCGGCTGGGAGGGATGCTGGTGAGGGCAGGATGGGGAAGCTGCCCTGGCCAGTGGGGAGGGAGGATGGGGTGGGGGCAGGAGATACCAAGGAAGAGGGGATCAGCCCCTGGGTGGTGGCAAAGGACTGGTATGTTGTGTGTGGCATTAGGAAAGGGGTTTTTGGCTCTCTAGACTGTCTGGAACAGAAGCTGCTCAGGATCAACTAATATAGTCTCCCTGCTCCCACCCAGTTTTACATAGGAAGAGACTGAGGCCCAAAGAGGAGAGACATGGTGTCTTTGGAGCAGAACGTAGGACTTTTGACTTCTGGCCCCAGGCCCAGTGCTCTGTGGGTTGTGAGTCCCTCCTACTCCTCTCTCTGTCCCCAGGAGCAGACTTTGATCTGGGACTGTAGAAGTGGTTCTCTGTGCAAACAGGCAGCATGGTGTCTTCAATCCCGCCCCATCCACTTCTGTGGCCTTGGCACACTGGTGTGCAAGGCCTCTTTCCCCAGCATGTTTACTTCCTGCCAGAGACCCAGTTACCAGCTGCAGCCACTCTATCCCTGCAGCTCAGAACCAACCCAGCCTCAACCCCTTGCTTAGCCCTCTGTTTCCAGGATAATAAGCCTCTTCTCTTCTCCCCTCACCTTTTCCTCAGCCTGGGATGCTAGATAGAAAACTGGGCATTTTGGGGTTTTCTCAGGTTGGAGAACTGACAAGGTGAGTATGTGGGAGTAACTCGTGGGGAGGGGCTGGGCCCTGATTCCTAGGGCTCTGCTACAAGCCTAGGTTTCTGTCTTCTGAAACTCAGTGTTGAGGGTCTTAGTTTCTTGAGAACAGCTTCCTGGTTGTCATGGCAACTTGGCACTTGATCATGTTTGGTGACCAGCTGTGTGGCCACCCCTTGGACAGTGTTTGAGGCCACTGAATAGGCATAGCTGGATGTAGACTCTCCCCATCAACTTCTCCACACAGCAGGACCTTCCCCAACTGCCCCTGCCCTGTGCGGACATGGCGCCCCCATCCCATTTCCCCACACGGATGGACCCCCGCTCAGCCATTCCTGTGCAGTCCTTCCCCAGGGCCTTCAACACTCCACCTGTCTGACATCGCCCACCCTCTCCTCCTGCCCCCACCCCTGTTTCCCTTGGCAACTCTCTGGAGCCTGGAGAGGCCCTCTCAGGGGGAGATGGCCCTTCATGATCAAATCTTTCTCTCCATGGTTCCCGAGAGCCCCCGATTCCAGAGATGGGGATACTGCCAAAGCGAAGGCGTGGGGTAGGTCCTGGGGAGCAGGGTAGTCTGAGCCTGGGGTGCATCCCAGACCTTTCCCCAGCTGTATTAATTTTCTGTGGCTGCTGGAACAAATTGCTGCAAACGAGATCCTAGGGCTCCTGAATTCTGATTTGAGGAACAGGAAGGATGTCACTGGGAAGCAGAGATGAGTCAAGGCCAGGGCTGGGGGCCCCATCAGTGAGGTTAGATCCAGAAGAAGGCAGGGGGTCTGGGGGGCAGTGTGGGCAGGACTCACTTGGCAGGTGAAGCTGAGCAGAACTGCCCTTCTCAGACTGGAGCAGGCCTGGCTCTGAGATGTGGAGAGGCAGGGCAGTCTCCAACTCCAGGAAAGAACAGCTAGTTCCTGTTCAGTCTTCCTACTTCCTTCAAGGATGGGGAAGCTCAGGGCCCTCCCTGAGCTGGGCCCAGTATTTAACCTGCACGTGCTGTAGTAGGCTTTACATCATCTTGCTCATGGGCCCTGTTCTGGCCAGGTTGTGAGAGCTCAGGCTTAGAGCAGCCTACCCACTCCCTGGCCCTGGCAAGTAGCAGGTGTCAGTAAGCAGGTGAGAGGCTTTAGCCTTTTGCCCCAGGGGCCTCTGAGCTTCCTGAGAGCTGGGGCCACATTTCTGCCTTATTCATGTTTTTCACTGAGCAGGGATGGGGCCTGGAGTGGGGGCTGGAGGAAGCATGTGTGGGGCCAGCCAGCAGGGTCCAGAGGTGGAAGGACTGAGAATCCTGTCCTCAAGCCCCACTGCCTGGCAGAGAGACTGAGAGCCTTTTGTCCCCATCCCTGACATCCCACTCATCTGCTGCAGAAACAGTGAAAATGGGAACTGGATGGGATGTCCCAGAGGACATCCAGGAGAGAAGAGGAAAGGCTGAGTGTCAAGGGGAGTGATCTCCATCAGCTCCTGAAAAACAAGGACTTGTCTTTCTGAGGGCCTCAGCTGAGCCCTGGCAAACACAGGAGGCAAGTCATTCCCCTAGTTTTCCAATGAATAAGGGATCCCCAGGCCACGTGGTTAGTAGGCACTGGAGCTGGACTGAAACCCAGGTAGGTCAGTTCACACTGCACTAGGAGATGGGAGCAGGCCTGGGAGAAGGCAGGGAAGCCAGTGCCTTGTCCCTCCCTGTTTCCACGCTCCGGTTCTTTGGAGTCCATTCCTATGTGGAAAACGTCATCACCAGATCTGCTGTTGCGGTGGCCCCACCCCATCTCAGGTGGGCCCAGCTGTGCCTCCACTGAAGCAACTCTCCCTCCCACAGTCAGCCACCCCAGTAGCTGGGAGCTGGAGCAAGAGAGAAGGCAGGCGGAGAAGGCCAGCCTTGAGGGGGGCGATTATCGCTGCCAAGGGCTCCCCAAGGATCTGGAGTGCCTCCTTTTGCTATGTAAATTAAGCAACCATCAAGTTTCCTTGTCTGCACTTGCTGCCAGGCAATGCAGTGAGAATGTTTGGGCCAGATTGCAATAACTAACCTTGACCTAGGTTTCTAGCATGTTTTTCTCCTTCTCTGTTTAAAAATGAATGTGACACCCACATTGCAGGATTACAAGGAAAAGATTTAACATCTTTCAGGACCTATTGTATGCTAGGCATGTGCTAGCTACTTGAAACAAATCCCTCTGAGGTAAGTATTATCATTCCCATTTCACAGGGGAGAAAACGGAGGCACAAAGAGGCCAAGTAACTTTCTCCAAGTCACACAAGTAAGTACGTATAGAAAATAGGTCTAAAAGATAACCCACATGAGAGCATCGAAATCAACGAGTTTCCTTCCTTCTGTCTGAGAAGAGTGAGATTCCCTGCAGCTGGGGCTGCCGTCACTGCTGCAGACCTGCCGCAGAGCCCGGACTGCAGACCTCCACGGGGCTGGCTCCCCGACACCTTACTTCCCACAACCTCATCTCTCCCCGAGGGTGGGTATTTCCTTTCCCTTTGAGCTCCTGGGGCTGCTGCCACTGAACAGGCTGACTCCTCAGAGCTGGCCAGTGGTGGACAGGATTCGAGAGCCATGGTGTCGACGTTAATGGCCGCTTGTGCTAAAAGGGGGGTGTGGGAAGGAGGCATAGGGCTTCCTGGACCTTCTTGGAGAGGGAATGTAGTCGAATGGAAGAAATTGGGCTTAGGACCTTACAGCCTGGTCATGTATCCTGTGTCCACTTCTGCATAGTGTGATCTTGGGCAGGCGGGGCAGTTAATCTCTCTGAGCCTTAGTTTCTTCATCTGTAAAGTAAAGAGATGATGAAACCTTCATGGGAGGCTTGGTTAGTTCTAAGTGAGTGTTAAAGTGCTTTTGGACTAAATAAAAGAGCCTCTTCACATTGGGTGCTGTCACTATAATAGGCTTGCTCCCTGGGGATGGTCTCATGAGCCTTCACCCTGTTGCCTATAGGTTTTCCTTCTGTGAAGTACCGCCCCAGGGAACAGCCTCTGACAGTCACTTTTGTGGAGGAGAGGCAGGTTGGGAAGTAACGGAAACCCACCCTCCCCAGGAGGGCAGCCAGCCATTAGATCTTGGAGTTAGTCCCCTTACCTGCCCACGCCCCACCCCTCCATCTAGACACTGGCCCCAAACAGCAAGGATGGATGCTGATGTCTGGGAATGGGCAGAAATCCAGTATCCCAAAGAGAGGCTTGGAGTTCAGGTTTGATAACTCTGTTAAAGGTACAAGTTTATATTGATTCAAGTAGGGTATGTATATTTTATTCATTGTTCCAACTGCTATTGCTGTGTAACAATCCACCCCCAATATAGTGGTTTAAAATGACCATTTTGTTATGTTCTTGGATTCTGTGAGTCTGAAATTCAGAAAGGGCACAGTGGGAAGTCTTGTCTCTGCTCCATGATGTTTGGGACTTCAGCTAGGATGACTTGAAGGCTGGGGGTGACTCTACAGCTGGGGGCTGCAGTCATCTGAAGGCTCCTTCACTCCAAAGTTAGGCACCTAGATCAGGAAGCCTGTAGCACTAGGACTGCTGACCCACACTAGGTTTCCTCTTGTGACTTGCCTCTTACAACACAGTGGCCACTGGCTAGACTCCTTACATGGCATCTCAGAGCTCTGAGCTGAGGGTTCCAGCCAACAACACGAAAGTCACATTTTACGACCCAGCTTGGAAGTCGTTTCTGCCGTATTCTGATAATTACAAGTGAATCACAAGCCTGCTCAGATTCAAGGGGAGGGGACATAGACCTCACCTCCCAATGCGAGCAATGTCAAAGAATTTTTGGCAATTAAAAAGAAGAGTCACCACAATTAATTAATCAAATCTTAAATTGCCAGAATTAGGGACAAAATCTGAAGAGTACTTTTATTTGATATTTATTTTCCCTCTTTGTGCCAGGCCCTATGCTGGGCTCTGGGGAACATGTTCCCCCCTTTGCCTGGGCTTAAATGGCACGGGGCTTGCAAGGCAGAGAAAGTGGAGAGTTACACGGAGGCAGGCAGGCAACCTGGGTTCTGACCCTGGCTTTGCACCTACTTGCTGGTGACCCTGTGTCTAAGTTTTCTCATGAACTCTAAGGTCCCCTCTGCTTGGAGCCCCCAGGTTGTAGGAGGGGACTCAGTTTGTGCCTGGGGGTATTCTGGGGGAGGCGGGGACAGTGTGAGGGCAGCAACACAGCCTGAGATACAGAGGAAGGGTTTGCAGGTTGGCTCAGGCTTTGGACAAGGGAGGGTGATGGACTGTGGAGGATGGGCCTCCTATTCCAGTAGTTTTTAGGGGGGAGAGTCCTGTCATCCCACCCCAAACTTCCTACAGCCTCAGCAGCGGGGGATACCAGCTGGCTCTGGGCCAAGTTTCCTTCTCCACCATCTTGGAGTCCTCCTACAGTCTCAGGACCAAAGTAGGACCTCAGAGCTTCTGGTCCCTCCTCAGCTTCCTGCCCAGTTGCTCAAGATGAGGTTACTACTGTGGACCATGTTCCCAGCCTCTTGGGTCCCTTCATGATGTTGTAGCCACCCAATACCTTGTTCCTGTTCCCGTGACCCCCTAAAGCACCTATTACCAGCTCCTGGCACTGTCTTTGGCTCCCATTTCTCCCTGAAGCTGCAGCCTTCCTTCTCTCCTTCCCCAGCCCCCACCCTGTCTTTTCCTATCCAGTTGGCATTTGGCCAGTGTCCTGGGCCCACTGCAGAATGGAGTCCAAGGGGCTCTGATAGGAGACCCTGATCCTTCTCTTCCACCAGCTGCCCTCAGGCTGTGGAGAAGTCTCACAGGAGCTTCTCCCTGTCTGATCTAGAGTCTTCCATGGAATCACCCTTCAGCCCCAAGACCCCCTAGAATCTCCTGTGTGTCTGACCACATTGAGTGACAAACTGTATACTTCTCCCTCATCCCAGTTTTTTGAGGTCCTACGCATTGGCACCCTGCTAGGCAGAGATCTGTCAGGACCTAGTGACCTACCATGTGTCCATCGCGTAGTTAAACTCCTCCTCCCTGTGGCCCCAGCTTCCTGGACTCTGGTCCCAGCTTTTATGCCTTTGATGCTGCCACCTTGCTCACGGCCTCCGTCTCCTTATAGTTCTAGCAGTCCTTGACCAGCCTCTCCCTGGCTCTTTTAGGCCCCAATGAACTGGCATCAATCAACCTACTGTTCCTATCGTTGACATTAAGGCCATCCCCTTCCCAGCAGGCTCTGGCCCTCAGTCTGGTATTCTCCCCCTTGCTGCGACCAGCTCCATTGAATTCTCACACCCCACCCCAAAAATCTCTTTCTCTTTGATTTTCTGGCTTCATCCAATTTTCCATTCTTCATTTCCTATACCTCACCTAGACTGTGGACAACTTCCAAGTAAGTCTCCTACCCCCAACTCTCTCCAACTGAGTGACTGGCCGCATCCCATGTCCTGGAAACTCATGCCTAATGGGTCTCATTCTGGCCCTCCTGTTCTTTGTCCTGCTGCTAGAGGGGCCAGGCTGAGGGGCTCTGTCATTGTGTTGGCTTTCAGCCTGACCTGTTCACTCTTCCCTGGATCTTGGTCCATTCTTTGAGGATTGGGAGAGACGAATGAAGGCAGTTGGGAATGACGAGCTCAGGCTGAGACACCTCAGACCCACTTAACCTTCTGCTGGGGGGTCTACCCACCAGCCCTGAGATTAGGTAGGATGGGAACACATGCTCTGGGACTGGGAGCCTGGATGTTTGTGCATCTGAGGGGTGGACCACAGCCATTGAAGTGCAAGGTTGCCCACTCCCACTCTCCTGCACTCCCCATGTGACAGGGACACAGTGTGAAAGTGTCTCTGTGTTGGCCACTACCTATAGGCAGGAGAAAGTTTGGGAACAGGAGACAGGAGGTGAGGGGACCCTGCAGGTGGGGTTTGCAGAGGGTGGTGTTAGAGGTTTGCTGTCTCTCTTTGACCTGTCTTGGCCCTGTTGGGGGAGCGCTTTCCTGGATGGAGCTTTTGCTCTTCCCCTGCCCCCCACCCTGGCAGGTCCTCCCATCTGCCCTCTGCAGCAGACCCAGCCACACCATGGATCACAGTATTGGAGGCACGGTCCTTCTCAAGGGCATAGTCCCTTGAAGGACCTCTGACCCTGGCCTGTCTCCTGTCCTGCCTATCCTACCCACAGTGTCAGGCCCAGCATAAGCTCAGGGATAACACTGAATGATCTCTCCTAGCACCCAGACTTGCTTTCTCCAAACCAGCATCCAGGTCTGGGGTTGCCCCTTCCAGCAGCCTTACATGACTGAGGGGAACAGCTCTACCTGGTGAGGTCTAACCCATCAAGACAGAACCTGAGAGTCTTAGTGGGACCTCTTTCCCTCTTCCTTCAGCATTCCCTCTTGCCTCTCCCTCCCTCCCCTGCCCTAGATGGGAGATGATACAGAGATGAGATTTCCCAGACTGGAGAGTGGAGGGGATAGTCAAAGAAGGCTTGGGCAAGGCTCCCTTGGGGTCAAGGAAGCTTTTCTGTTTCTCTTCTCTTTTACTAAGAGTCGGGGGTGGGCAGTTCCTGGATCATATTTATAATTTCTCTCCTAATCCATTGCTCTCCAGCTCCTCCCCCCTACTGCTCCCCTTCAGGGATTGGTTTGGTGTAGCATGTAACTGGAATCATCTTTGCAGAAGAGGGTGCCATGAGGAGGCCCTAAAGTTAGGGTTAGAGGAGTTCTTCATCACTTATCAGTACCTTCTCAAAGGGAAGTTTTTTGTTTTCCTAAGAGGAAAAGCAATTCCTGGCCTCCCAGCATGGCCCAGCCAAAAAAAATCCCAGGAAGAGTGTGGGCAGGATGGAGACCCTTCATCCCTTCATTTCCCTCACCTCCACCCACCCATCCTCACATTCACATTGCTTTTTTAAAGTCATCAGTGAACTTTTCACTTCCTGGAGGCCCACAACGTTAACCAGGCAAACAGAGTGGCTTGTTTCCATCTCTGTGTTGGGGCCTGAGGCAAAGTAACGACTAGAATTTAAAGCTAAGAAATCAAGTTCACTGAGTTCATGGTTGAGGGTTCCTGTTGGGCCTATATATTCATCACCACAGCCAAGACCTGGGAGACAGTTTGAGTTTAAGCTTCAGTACTTCCGGTGTGCCAAAGCTGCCTCAGCCTTCTTTAAAAAAGCAAAAAACTTTTAATCATAGAAATGTTCAAATATATACAAAAGTAGAGAAAATATTATAATAAAACCTCATGTACCCATCACTCAGCTTCAACAATATCAACATTTGGCTAAACTTGTTTTATCTATATACCCTCAAGCACTGTTCCCAACCCCAACATTATTTTTAATTAAATATTTTATTGAGATAATTGTAGATTCATATGCAGTTATAAAAAATAATACAGAAAGGTCACCTCCATACTTTCCCCAGTTTTCCCAATAGTAACATTTTGCAAAACTATACTATCATAACCAGGACATTGACATTCACATAATCCACAAACCTAATTTACATTTCCTGGTTTTCTAATCATTTGTGTGTGTTTGTGTATTGAAGTCTATATGATTTTATCTCCTGTGTAGATTCGTGTATCCACCACCACAGTAAAGAACAGTTTCAACACCAAAGTATCCCTAGTGACACTGCAGCACCTCCCTCTCACCACCCCTTCCACTTAAACTCTAACATCTGGCAACCACTAAATCTTTCTTTTATTTCTAAACTTTTGTCATTCCTAAAATGATTTATAAATGAAACCATACAGCATGTAAGTTTTTGGAATTGGCATTTTTTGGTTCAGCATAATTACCTGGTAATTCATCCAAGTTGTTGCATGTATCAGTAGTTTGTTTCTTTTTATTACTGAGTAGTATTTTATGGTATGAATGTCCCACAGTTTCACCCTTTACCTGTTGAAGAACATCTGGTTCATTTCCAGTTTTTGGTTACTAGGAATAAAGCTGCTATTTACATTTGTGTACAGGTTTTCAAATGCTCAGAGACCAAAATCTGGGGGCCAGGAGTGCTCACTGGGTGTCATTGTTTCTAAGGGCTTTTCAGTGGACAGACTTAGGATATAGATACTTTTTAATTTAAGGTAAAACACACTATGAATTCAAATCCTATCCAAATTTAAGACTACAGGGATTTTGCATAATATCACTGATTTTACATCTGCATCTCCCATGCTGAAATTCCAGTTCTGATTACATCAACACGATTATCTGTTTTACCCTACACATTTTCACTTATTCCCAACAAGACTACCAAGAACAATGTAAGACTTTATGGCTTTTTAAAAAAAAAATTTTTAAAGTCCGTTATTTTTGTCCTTAGAGTAGATCTTACGGATGTTCAAATTACTGTTTTAACGTCATTTCAGAAGAGTTCCATTCTGTGTAGTTATGTCACCAACTAGATACACATTTAGGTTGTTTCATTTTACTTCCAACTTTTAGAGATTGATTTTTAAATTAATTTTTATCATATAATCATGTCACACGTATACATTTCCAAAGTCAAATTTATTTATTTATTTATTTATTTTTTCCTTTTGTCTTTTTTCATGACCGGCAACGGATCGCAGCCCTCAGTGTCGCGCCCTTACCGGCCCGGGACCGGCAACGGGATCGCAACCCTCGGTGTTGCTCCCTGCACCTCACTCAGCCAGTGAGTGGGAACCGGTCTGTATGTGGGATCCGAACCCTCGGGGGGAGCGCCGCCGTGCTTCCCAAGCTGCGCACTGTAGCAGTGCGCCACCTGGCCGGCCCCAAGGTCAAATTTACAAAACAAAGTACATATACTCACAGATGTCTTGCCTCTTTTCCCTTCATTCTGTTCTCTCCTTCCCCATATGTCACCATTTTGCTTATATTCGTACTTCCACTTTAAAAAAATGTAGTATTTATATTTGTACCGCCCTATTCCCTCTCACAATTAGATAGTAGAGACAATGAACATACTAATTCCTGACTTTAGGAGAAAAGCCTTTAGTATTTTACTATGGAAATTCACCCTTAAAATCTTTTTTTTTTTTTTTTTGTAAAATGCGGGCTCCGCTGTCCATTCTTATTGATCTTCCACAGCATTTGCTGGGAAGATAAAATAAACGACGTGAAAACTCTCGGACTGAAAAGTGGTACATAAACATGCCTGCTGAATGAACACTAGGTCATTCAGGGGAGGGCCTCAAGTATCCTGAACCCAACTTAGTACATTTTACACAAGAATAACCTGGACGCTTGTGGAACTGAAGACACCTGCCCCAAGGAACACAGGGAACGGGTGGGAGCTCCAATCTCCTCTGCCCTGCAGTCCAGGGGTCTTCCGCTACCTGAAGTTTAGGGTCCAGGATGAATCCACCGAGGCTTTTTTTTTTTTTACTGTACCTAGCATACACAAATATCTAATTTTTATACAGATTAATACTTTAGGGAACTCTCGAAGGGGAAAGTAAGTCACAAAGTGCTGCAAAAATAGATGGGTCCCAGGTGGGAAACTGGGCTGGGATCAGAGAGCCCCACCCCCACTCATATAGGAAAGATACGGTACAAGTTTGGAGGCGACGGAACACGCGGAGATACAGTGGGGGCACAGTGCAGATGTCTAAATGAGGGCACTGGCCCGTTAAGTTAAAGCTGCTCCATTTGTCGCCCCAAGAGGGAGGACTGACGTACTCGGTACCCCAAAACAGCCTGGCGAAGATTCTGCCTGGCAAAAATACCACATGGGAGTTTACGAAAGGAGAAGTGGCCATGATGAAGACCCGTAAGGCTTCAACGCGCCTCAGCGCTAAAACCCTCGCTTAGGGGCGGTGCTAAGGTTGCTCGGACGGAAGCCCACCGGGAAGCGGGGGGCGGAGCAAAGGAAATGACGCCTAGGAGCGCCAATAAAGTGTGCCGGGATGCTGTCTCCGCCCTCGTGGGTTAGGGCTAACGGTTTCCGGTAGCGGCATCTGGGAGAGGCGGGGAAAAGGATGAGGTGGCGATACTGCGTGCTGTGATCCTTGGCACGCCACCATCACCGCCCTCCTGCAGTAACTCCGAGATGATGGGCTGTGGGGAGTCAGAGCTGGAATCGGTGGAAGGGGAAGAGGGCGTGGCGGCGCCGGGTTCACCCCCAGAACCCCGAGCCGCGGAACCTCGAGCCCCATTGCCCGAGCCCGGCCTGGACCTGAGCCTGAGTCCGCGGCCCGACAGCCCCGAGCTGCGGAATGGCAGCCCCGGCCGGCGGAAGGGGAGGGCGGAGCGGCGGGGCGGGACTCGCAAGGGGCGGCAGGTGAGTTGGTGGACGGCCTGGCCCCCAGCCAGCTGAGAACCTCGCGCCCACCTCTTTAATGCCCCGTTCTCTGCTCCCAGGTCCGTTTCCGCCTGGCGCCGCCCTCCCCCGTCCGGTCCGAGCCGCTGCCGGCGGCCGCTGCACCGAGCAACAAGTCCGCGGCCCCGCACGAGCTAGAAGCGCCCGCGCTGCACAGCAGCCTGGCCTTGAGCCTCCAGCTGCAGGCGGCGCGGGCCGCAGCCGAGGGTCCGTTTGATGCCGCCAAGGCCGTGGAAGAACAGCTGAGGAAATCTTTCCAGATCCGTAGTATCCTCTAGAAAAAGCCTGTGAGAACCACTTTAAGTCTGCCTAGTGACAGCTCAGTCGTATAACTTCGTATAATGTATGCTATACGAAGTTATTACGCCGCACGAGCTAGAAGCGCCCGCGCTGCACAGCAGCCTGGCCTTGAGCCTCCAGCTGCAGGCGGCGCGGGCCGCAGCCGAGGGTCCGTTTGATGCCGCCAAGGCCGTGGAAGAACAGCTGAGGAAATCTTTCCAGATCCGTAGTATCCTGGAGGAAAGCATGACCGTGGGTGAGGGGGTCGGGCGGCCGGCCGGGCGCGGGAGTTGGGGTGAGGGGCACCGCTAACCTCCGCGCTCCCTGCGGTCTCAGGGCTGAACGTGCCGCGCTCCAAGCGGCTCTTCCAGGACCTGGTGAGCCTGCAGGTGCCAGAGAAACAGGTTCTGAACGCTGCGCTGAGGGAGAGGTTGGCGCTTCTGCCACTGCAGGCCCGAGCCCCGCCCCCAAAGGTGAAGGGACCAGGGCTTGGGCTTCCTCCGGTCTACCCCCGCCCCCACCCCGTCGCGGATTTTCCTCCTCGCCGAACGTAACATTGCTTTGGGCCCCAACTCTTTTAACAGGATCCACCTGGGCCAGGGCCAGACATGACCATCCTGTGTGACCCAGAAACACTATTTTATGAATCTCCACACTTGATCCTGGACGGTCTGCTCCCTCTTCGGCTTAAACTCCGGACCCGCCCTTCAGAGGATAGCTTCCTCATGCATCGGACACTCAGGCGATGGGAGGCTTAGACTTCAAAGCCCCCCGGATTGTTAGTTTTTACTTTTGTGCTTTAAAACTATTTTTCAGAATAAAGTGGTTTTGCTAACAAATGGGACTCTTCTTGGGAACCCTAAAATGGGGCTATAAGCCCCTTCAGGCGTTTTGGTCCACTTAGCATCAGGTTGGAAGCTGCCCAGACATCGAGTTTTTGGCCTTTTTTGGAACGTGGTAAAGTCATGGCATGTGGAAAACACTGTCAAAGTCAGGAATTCAGATACCCTTTCCTCACCACCCTACCTGCCTCTCCCCCTAACTTCAGTCACAGCCACCACCGTTGTTTTTGATGACACCACACTCATTTCTTTGCACTACCCGTTTCTGATCATTTAAAGTGTGGGTCTCAGCCTATTACACTTCATGGAGGCCTTCCCTGATAACTTGTCTCAAGAGGCTTGCAAAGTAGCTGCTTACACTGGGTTACTGAAATTATCTCCTTGTTTTTACCTTTAAGAGCCTTGTCCTTGTTTATACCTGATCCAAGGGTGCTCAATATTTGTTGAATGAATGTCCAAAGATCCAGTAACACTTGACAAGCCACTGGAGAGCTTCATGTTAACTGTAAGTCTAATTCCACCGCACAGAAAAGGTGGGTGGTTGGCTCTAGAGCGGGTAGGTGGCTTTGGTCCAAAGTAACTTTTTCTACACCCACTTAAACTCCACTGACTTCTAAAGGTAGCCTTCTGCTCCCATCAAAAAAACTGTCAACAGAGTTTTTTTTGGGTGGAGAAAAGACAGACTCTTCAATTCTCACGTCAAAATGTGCATTATTACTTTTCCTGTCTAGGGTTCTGTGTACTTGCATGTAGATTTGACTGACTCAACCATCTTCCCAACCACTGAAAAACCTGTCCTCTTCCTTGAGACTCTAGTATGGGCAGAGAGGACACACAGGTTCTACTGGGAGGCATGGACCATCTCTTTCCCACCAGCTAGAAAGTACCAGACACAGTGTGGGGGCCACTGCCCTAGACATCAAGTTTATTGTGCTGTTCTCACATTCAAAACCCAACCCCTCTCCCACTGGGGGACAGCAGAGGGAAGATTTTCACAGTACCTGTGTGCCTTGCTGCCATGCTTCCCCCACTAACCCTCAGTTCATTTATCCGTGGTCCATTGAAATGCAGCTAGGGACAAGGGCTGAGGAGAAATGGGAATCTCTCTCCTTGGGAGAACAGGAGGAAAGGGTTAGAGAACTTGAGAATGACACCCCCCACCTCCCATACCCTAGGAGAACAGAGGTCACCAAACAGTCCATGCCATCCAGCCCACTAGGCTGGGGGAGAGGAAGATGATGGTAACTCCAGCACAGCTGGGCTTGCTGCTTAGGTGCCAGAGGTGTAGAGAGGAGCCTGGGGCAGCAACATAAGAAAAGCTTTCTTTGCAGATCCAAGAAAGGAAACGATTTCTGGAGTCAGAAAGGAAAGACCTTGGGATGTTTTCCTCTTCCCCCAGGTCCTTGGAGTAACAAGAGCAGCCTCTTCACACTTTCTGTTCAGGGGGCCACTTAGTGGCTGGGGGAACGGGCCTTGTGGAACAGGTACACAGGACGCTGGAAGCCTGAGGGGAGAGTGCGTAATCAGGAGGGGCTGGCAGGACCTCTAGACTCTTCACAGCGTCTGCACCCTCTCAGTCAGGACCAGCCTCTCCCAACAAAATAAGCCAGCCTTACCTTTGGAGGAGGTGTGGGGTGTGGCCACTAGCTCATAGCTGGAGAAGCCCACCTCTGGAGATGTCAGGTAGGAAGTGAACTGCTCTGGCTTCAGCTGGATTCGATAGTAGTTCTTGTAGATTGTTTCCTAAGGAGAAAGGCAGGGAGAGGACCACTTCAGCTTGTCGCCTCCTCCCCTCACCCATAAGAAAGCCTTTATGCCTTGTTCAGAAAATCTCTAATTTTGATGCCTTTCTTGCCTCAACCAAGGGAAGGGCTGTTCCCCATTCCCACTGAAACCCAACTCACCGTGAGTGTCTTTCTTTTGCCATAGGATGACCAGGGTTGGGGCTCCAAGACCAGGATGCCCCCAGGTCGCAGGTGCCGATAGATCCGGCGAAACATGCGCTTCAGGCCCTCATCTCCCCAGTTCAGATGTACCCACTTGGTGAGGCTGAGGCAGAGCACCACATCATACTCGGGTGTTTGGGCCTCCACCAGCTCATCTCGATCCAGGACATAGTTACCCTGAGGGCAAGAATTGGGGGTGAGGTCAACAGATGGATTAAAAGAACCACTGCCCCCATACAACCTGCTCTGCAGCCTCTGAGACAGAAGTCCTAAAGCCTCACTTTAGCCAGTGGTTACATTCTTCTGTGACACTCCTCAGACTAACTCCCAAATGGTGTCTTCTTTGAGTCTCATTTTCTCTCTTTATACCTTCCTGCCTCTTACTTCCTACTGGTGGTAAACCAGAAGAGCATGAAAAGGGAGCCTGGGTAATTTTAAACGGAGCAAATTATCCATGAAATCTTCCAAGCTGGAATCAAATTTCAGAGAGAGAATACTGGGGTTCTCCCAAGACCCTGTCCTGTGTTTATTCCCACCCACCAACATTAGTAGAGTGACTCAATGTTATGCAAGGGCACCTAACCCAGATTTCAAAGGCAGACCCATGGTTCCTTCCTGAAGCTGGGGCTAATAAAGTCTCAGGACTATTCTTTCCTTTCTCTGAGAGAAGTGAAAAGCCATATCCCTTAGGAAACCTTTTCTAGATGATAAGCCTGTCACCACCTTCTGCAAAGTCCATTCTTCAAACTTAACCCAACACACTGCAGATGGCCTAACTAGAGTGTTTTATGGGAAGCTATGTGCAGGCAGGGGACAGACTCTCTGCCAGGCATGGTACTCTCTCCTCATCAGCAGTCTCTGATTCTTCCCCCTTACACTATCTAGGGTCAACATGAAGATGATCTAAAGCCAAGCCATTTGGGTTCTTGGCCACCAACATTTTTTTTTTTCCCCTAAAGATGATCGGTAAGGGGATCTTAACCCTACTTGGTGTTGTCAGCACCACGCTCTCCCAAGTGAGCTAACGGGCCATCCCTACATAGGGATCCGAACCCATGGCTTTGGTGTTTTCAGCACCACACTCTCCCGAGTGAGTCACGCACTGGCCCTAACACTCTTCAACTAACTCTGTACTTAGGGAAACAAAAGCAGCTGATACAAACAAGGTCTCTTTCAAAGTAAAGAAACTATTAGTCTGCCACTACCCTAACCTTCCCCTCCTGTCAAGACATTCCATGTCAGGTACCCACCCTCATGTTCCTTCAGTAGTATTGAGGGCAAGGTTCCATTTGGACTGAATCCCCTAATGAGCAGCATCCCTCAAGGGAAGGTGGACTGGTCTGGATTACAGTCCAGGCCCATAAGAGGGAAAAAAGAATCAGCCTCTTATCTTGGGGAAGAGATTCTTGTCATGAGAAAGAATCCCAAGCTTGAAGCCCCACGGTAGAGACCCCATCTTTCCATATTTTAGGAGGGGAGAGATACCCTCCTGAGGCTTTCACTTACCAATCTGCGCCCTTCTCTTGGGAACCTGGCTCTCCTAGTGAAGAGTGAATCCACAGAAATCCCTCTGGGTCATAATCTTCCCCTGCCACATTCCAATTTAATCTCATCTTCATACCTGGCCCCTATTCCAAGAGCCCTCTGACCCTCTTACCGTGACGAAGACAACATTGTTGGGGAAGACTGATGTGTCCGCTCCATCCAAGGGCACTTGGGGTGCAGCGATGGGACCCCGGCTGGCTGTCAGTGAGGCCGGAAAACAGCTCCTCTTTCTGACGGTGGTGCTCCTTCCCTCACCCTCTGCCCCTGGGTCGCCCTCAGAAGTCTGGGGTGGGAGACGCAGTTCCTCGGACAGGTAGTGTCGGATGTTTTGGCGGGCCGAGTGGATGAGACGGGCATCGATATCCAGGCCCACCATGCGGGACGGGCCCCACTTGCAGGCAATGCTCAGGGTCAGATGGCCCACATTGCAGCCCAGATCTAGGACGTCCCGGCCCTGAAACCACTCAGGCTTGAACACCCGAAGGCGCCCATCCTCACAGGAAGGATTGCGGTACCCATAGTACTTGCAGTAATTCCCATACTGGAACTTGCGCTGCTGCTTTTTGAAGCCTGCTACAGGTAGTGGGTGGTGGTGGTGGCGGCCTCCCCCACTCCCTCGGCCCTTTTCCTTTGGACCCTGGACTCCACCCCTAGCCCCTGCCTCCGACTTGCTGGAAGTCCTGCGACGTTTTCGATGTCGTGAGGAGGAAGACGGGGGTGCAGAGGTAACTGAGGCAGCTGGAGGGGCTGAAAGGGGGCCTGAGGGACCCTGCAGGGCAGATGGAAGGGGAGACACGACCTCATCCCTGCAGTTGATGGCTGTGTTGAGTTCATAGGGTTGGGGGGCATCCCGGTTCTGGCCCCTGTGCCGCTGCTGCTGTGTGGTGCCCTCCCCGTGGAGTGAGGGAGTGAGGGGGGCTGTGGACAGCACGGAGTGGCTATCATTCCCTCCAGTTGCCTGCTGCTGCTGGTGGTGCTGTCCCCGGTGTCTATGCCGCTTGCGACCAGTCTTGAGTGGCGATGCAAGAATTACTTGGGCCTCATCAGTGCAAGTATTGAGACTGAGCGGGTCAGTAATATCTTTGGGGATGAGGATCTCCACTGGATCTCGCCCCTTGGCCGGAAGTGGGGATGACTTAGGGGTCTCCGCATTAAGTGCTCGGCTCACTTCCTCATCCAGGAGACTATTCAGGTTCAGTGGATCAAAGATATTGCCCCCCAGGAGGAAGTTGGAAGGTAATACAGAATCACAGTCCGAATTAACCCGTCTGCGCCTCTTGAAGGCCGGATGTTTGAAGCCTCCACCACCTCCCCCTACATTACAGCTATTTCTCCTCTTACCCCCGCCCCCCCCAGGGGGCCGGTGGGGCTGATAGCCATTACGGGGTCTAGGAGGGGCAGGGGGGCCCAGTTCTGTTCCGCCCCCTCCCCGTCGCTCCTCCCCCACGTCCGGGGGAGCGGCTCGCCCGTGGGGATCCGACAAGCGGGCCTCTCCGTGCGACTGCGCCTGGGGGCCGCCCCCTCGGTGCTGCTGCGCCGAGCCGCCTCGAGGGGTGGATGTGGCCCCGGGGCTCTCCCTGCTGGCCCCAGAAGCCGGGGCTCCCGCCGAGCGTGCGCGAGGGCCCGGCCCACGCTCCGTCTCGCCGCGGAGCTCCCCGGAGGCGGCCTCTCGGTGCGGTGGCACCGTGGGGCCGCCCCCTCCACCCGACTCATCTTTGAGAGGCGGCGGCGGGGCCGGCACCAGAAAAGGCTCCTTCTCCGCCGCCATCTCGATCATTTCCTCCCCTTATTCCGTCCCAGTCGAGGGTAACGAGGGGATCAGGGGGCTTAACTCCTCTTCCTAGACCCCGCTCCCTTCCCCCCTTTCCCGAGTGCGCGCGCAGCCCTGCTTTTCTCGCCTAGTCTCGCGCCCAAACACCTCCCCGAAAGCGCGCCCCACTCGCCCGCGAGACCAAAACAAGATGCCCGCGAGACCCGAACTCGAGGAATCAACCGCGCGTGCGCCGACCCCTTTCTCCTCTACCACTAGCACTTCGCCGCGAGCGCGCACTGCTGGAGCGCGTTCCTCTCGCCCCCAAACCACGCATGCGCACTCCGCCACCACCCCGGCTGCGCGCTCATTAGAGTACGAACCAACTTAACGGCTCCAGGAGTTTAAATACAACCCCCGCCGTCCCCCCAAAAGCCCACCACCCTGAACTGACACCCTACTTCCCGTCGCAGCTATCTCCGGCCCTACTGATATCCTTTGTCTCTGCCGCGCGATCCCACCCACCGTTGGCGGGGGACGGGGGAGCTGGTGTGAAAAGATCTCCTTGACACCCTTCCCTTGTTCCTGAGGAATGAGTCTCGGCGGTCTCCGCCCGGCTCTAAACCCAACAACCTCCCTACCCCGCCTCCTTCCTCCCCCTAGTGGGCAGCGCCTGCGCACACCCTTTTGGGCTTGCGCGGGTAGATGCAGCACGTGCTGGAGATGGCGCCCCGCCCTCCGTCCTAGGGGCGGAGACTATTACGTCGCTTCCTCAGGTTTGGTACACGCAACGTGCGTCACCGCGACTTGGAGGGGCGTGGTTTCCCCCGAAAGGGGCGGGCCTCATGAGTTATTCATGAGCTGATCGCACACCTCCCCCACTTTGACCACTTAGAAGGGCTTCCGAGGGAGCGTAGGGGTTGACCTAAAAGTAGAGGAAGGGGAAGAGCGGAGCGTACTGACCGTCTCCCTAAGAACTGTTCTCAGTAAAATGCGATAGGTCATTTTAACTCACCCCCCTCGAAAATATTCTCTGCCGAATTGGGAAAAAAACCACTAAAACAGCCGATGTTGTCCAACTTCCTCTTTCCCAGAAATGGCTGAGTCGTTCTCTCGCTCCTCGGCCTTCCCCCAATCGCGATTGCCTGGGGACACCACGCCTTCCTCTCCGCCTCCACACCCACAGCCCCGCCGCCAACGCCTCCGCCCACCACCCGGCGCCTGCGTACGAGCCCACCGGCCCGCGGGCTTCCCTGACGCCCCGCCGCCGCCACCTCGCACGCAGAAGTTCCCAAACGCACTCTGAGGCTTCGCGCCGCCTTATATAAAAACGTGTGGGCGGGGAAGAGGATACGGTCTGCTGTCGGCCCCCCTTGCCTCGGCCAATGGGGAAGAAACGCTTCCACGCCGTTTCCCCAGGGTGATGGGCGGCTCGGTCTCCCTGCCAACAGAGTGCTTGGCTGAAGGAAGAGTGCGGTAGAAGCGAGAGTGGGTTCAGGATCGTCTCGAAATACTAAAATAAGGGTGTGAAGGAGATTAGAAGGAAGAGTAGGAATCAGGGAGCAAAAAGAGGAAGGAAAAGGCACTCTGTAACAGAAAATTTAGTAAAAGGAAGATGTGCTTCACGAATAATCAGGCTCTGCTGCTGCCGCCTAAAAAAGCGAAGCCAATGAGGATTCTGGGATTTGTAGTTTTTCCAGGACATTTGGCGAAGTTGGCGGAAATACCTCAGCTGCGCAAACGCAGAGGCAGCTTCCAGCTGCGCGTGCGCCGTGGCCTTGCGTGTACGCCGCTGGGAGGTGGGGCTTGTGTGCGTCCTCGGGCCTTTTCTTGGTGGCGGGAAAACTGGGTCGAGGCCGGAGGGGCTTCTAGGGTCGCTGCAGTAGTTCAGTCTCCTCTTCTCCTTTAGGTCTTCCTCACCTCAGAAGGTAGCTTGTTCTTCTCCGGTTGCAACTGAAGGTGCTAGGCGCGGCCAATCCTGGTACTTGTTGCCTGAGGAGAAACTTTCTCTTCAGGGCGATAACCAACACTTACCCCTCTTCCTCAGAATCTCTTAACTTTCAGCTCACCCCCAACAAACAAAAATAACCCAATATCATGGCGGGCTACGACGATTTGAGCGAGAATGAGGATCCTGGAGCCTCAGCGGGAGCTGAGGGGAAATTCTCTCATGGTGGGATTCTTGATGGTGAAGAGGCTAGAAAGTCGCTCTTTTACCCTTTGAGGAGAGTCGAGGACTTTTGACTTTGTGATATCTCTGACTTTAGTTGCTGTCCCTAAGAGAGAATTGGTGAGGGAAGAGAGGGGAAAAAGGGAAGCCTACCAAAAGTCCTTCCCCTTGGTTTTCAAGGTAGATTTAGGCATTTTGTAGTTCCAAACCTTGACACTTGTGAGGGGAAACGGTGCGGGATGTGGAAGTTCATGGGCATGTATGCCTTTAAGTGAAAACCCAAAAAGACTAGTTTGAGGTCGGTCACAGCTGGGGGCACGTGTGGGAACATGGCAGGCCGTCAGTCTCCAGCAAGAACATGAAGGAGATGAGCAGTCCCAAGAGAAAGATGGTGTATTTTGGTGATAAGTGGCCATGTCTGTGCTTCCTTGTACTCTAGCCAAGCAGCTTGCGTTCACCATGTTATTTATACGCTCCTGTGCAAGGTTTAGTTCAGACAGTTACTTCTGATGGTAAATGTCTTGTTATGGGCAGTGAGGGTAGCTGGAATCTTTTGTCCTTTTTCTTGTTAAAAGTTTGAAATCAGGCTTGCTGAGCTCACGTGCACACACAAAGAAGAAAGCCTGCTCTTAATCGAGGCATGAAAATAAACAGGAGTCCACAAACTATTAGACATTAATAGCAAAAGGAAATCAGACTCCTCCTTAAAGGAAACTTAAAATATAATCTTTAAATACAGCTTTTTGAGGCTCAGGGAGTCTGTATGATAGGGCAATTCTACATTTTACTTTTGTTTTCTTAGTTCAAGGATTCCAAGAACAATATAAAGAGGGAATAATTGGATGGTCAGGAGGGGGAAATGCGTGAACACTTTCTAAATGGGGGAAAGGTGAAGGATTAATTTTTTTTGAAAAGTATTGGCAAGACAAAGTTATTTCGCTAGGTCAGTTCTCAAACTTTTTGGCTTGAGAACCCTCTCATGATCTTAAAATTTATGGTGGACTCCAAAGAGCTTTTGTGTGGTTTGTATCTATATTAACATATTAGAAATTAAAACTGAGGAAAATGTGAACTATTTTTAATTTAGAAATAATGATAAACCCATTACAAGTTAACATTTTTATGAAAAATACGTTTTCCTAAACAAAAGAAAATTAGTGTAAAGAATGATGTTTTACGTTTTTGCAAATCTCTTTCACTTCTGGCTTAATAGAAAACAGCTGTATTCTCACTTGTTTCTGCATTCGGTCTGTTGTGTGATATCATTTTGGTCGAAGCGTATGAGAAAATCCATTTTAACACAGATACGTAGTTGGAAAAGGGAGAGGACTCCTCTGGGTTTTTGAACCACACTTTTGAGAACCGCTGAACTGGGGGATTTCATTTCAAAATTAAAATTACCTTTTTGGTGTTCCAAGTGAAAGAAAACGGTTTCTATTTTTTTGAGATCCATATTCACTTTTCTTTGGTTCCCTTTATTATTTCTAGTTTCTTTTTACCTCCTTATTGACTCTCTTTTCTTATTGAGTGAGTGGGATCCAGTTTATGGAACCATACTGGTTCTTTTACTTTCTTACTTAAAGGCTTTGGTCTCTGTCTCTCTCCTTTTCATCTAAGGCAAAAAAAGAGAAATTAAAACCTCAAATGTTATTCCTGGGTCTAGAGTCCCTAGCCATTTAGTAGCTGTACAGAACAAAGTTGGTGGAATTTTGTATATTTATTAACAGTTTATATTTTTCTTTTTTTCCTTTCTCTGAATCAGATTTCAATATTTATTATTGTGGAAGAAGGTAATTCATCTGAGACTGAGGAGCAGCAACTTGAGTTATCAGAAAGTGACTTTCTGGCTTTCCCTTTGTCGATCAGGTTAGAGCTTTTGTTTAGAAGTAGTGTTGTTCATCATACTCCCGCCTTAGATTAAGGGGAACTATTATACATCACTGTGTATAGATTTACTACATCTTATTAATTCAACAGTGATTCACAATTCTATCCATTTGGTTGGGGCTCCAGAAACACACTTTGGCTTAGGTAGGTTTTAGATAAGGATTTGAACCTAAATATTGGGAAAGTTTGCATTTTTAAGTTGGTCAAAATACTTTTTACTTTATTTAAAGAACTTAAAATAAAAAAACCCATTTTTTCAAGTGGTAATATATGTATGTTATAAAGTGCCAAAGACACACGAGGGAGTTGAGTGAAAAGCTTCTTTCCACCCCTGTTCACCCAGTTCTACTCCCCAAAGGCATTTTGATCAGTTTCTTGTATATTCTTCCAGGGATAGTTTGTGGATATATAGGCATATTATGTAGACATACATTTTATTTTATTTTATGTATTTTTGAAGTTTGTTTATTTATTAATGTATTTTTTTTTACATTCTATGATGTTGTGGAGCAGCTGTGGGGGAGGGGGACAGGAGAAAGGGGAAGGAAATAGGGAGGGAGAAGGAGGAAGGAGGAGGGGCAGAGTTGAGGCCTGTGGTGCCCCCATCATTCCTGCGTGGGAGACCAGTGGGCTTCCAGCAGTGGCCTGGTCATTGCTGAGCTGGGTGCAGATGTCAGAGGGGAGTGGCTGAAGCCCTTGCCCCACCACTGTGCCAGCTTGGAAGCCCAGGGCGCTTCCTGCGGCAGCTTGGTGGTTGTCGCTGGTCTGGTTGTGGGTGTCGGCAGGGCATGGCTGAGGCCCTTGGACCCCTACCCTTGGGACTGGTTGCAGGTGTCGGGGGGTATGGCTGAGGTCCCCAGCCCTCCGCCCTCCCTGGCTTAGTAGCCCAGGGGACTTCTGGTCCTTCTAGGTTTTATAGGTGTTCTTGGTGATGTGAGACCTTTACTAGTTAATATCAAACTTAGTCTCTGGTCTGTGGGTATTTTGTTTTTTCTTTCAGTTCTGCGTTGGATTATTTGCTGTTCGTACCACTTAGACTCTGCAATGGAACTAATCTGTTGTCTTTTTCTTACTTCTAAAATGGGGGAACTTCCTGTTGGGACCAGCACTTGAGCCCTGTGGTTGAGCTAAATTGCTGCTTTCCTGCTGATTCCCTGGGGAAGGCTTTTTGTGCAGCTCAGGTTTTTTTTTTTTTTTTTTTTTTTTTAAAGATGACCGGTAAGGGGATCTTAACCCTTGACTTGGCCCTATCAGCACCGCACTCTCCTGAGCGAGCCATGGGCCGGCCCACAGCTCAGGTTTTAATGGTTGACTTTATAGGTTCTTCCAGGTCTTGTGAGATCCAGTTCACCTGGGTTGTGTAGAAACTCTGGTCTGGACCTGAGTCTTTTCAGCAAACTGCTCCCCCTGCAGTTCTGTATTCCTGACCAGTTTCCACTGAGTGGTCCTGAGCTGATCAGGGGGCAGATCAGCTGTCCTTGCTGTGCCCCAATGTTCTCCCAGTGGGCCCATCTCCCCCACCACCCATGCTCCAAGCACTTCCCATGGGACAGGCTGTGCGCTGGTTCCTTACGATGACTCATCGGCCTCTGAGTGGCTCCTTTTTTTCAGTTGTTGTGACTCCTCACTCCTATATGGGAACCCTATTAGTGGCCTTGCTGGCCTGGGGGCCACCAAGGCCCTCTTCTCCCCTGCCACTTCCAAGCAACTCCATCCAGAGGGCACAGCTGAAGCTTTTGCCAGTTCCTGCTGTATGAGCTCACCAGCCTTGAAGTGGCCAGGGCTTGAAATGGTTGGAGCTGTTCTTTCTTTCTCTCACATGGTATCTCCTGCCTTCGTGCACTCCATAGGTCTCTCCTCCTCTTCCCCTGAGCTCTAGCGGCCCCAGCTTGGCTGTTGTTGCTTTTTTAAAAAATTTATTTATTTATTTATTTTTAAAGATGACTGGTAAGGGGATCTTAACCCTTGACTTGGTGTTGTCAGCACCACGCTCTCCCAAGTGAGCTAACCCGCCATCCCTATATAGGGATCTGAACCTGTGGCTTTGGTGTTACCAGCACCACTCTCCCAAGTGAGCCACAGGCTGGCCCTTGTTGTTGCTTTTTAATAGTTGTAAATTTGTTGATTTGTGGGAGAGAGTGACTCTGGGGACCATCTGTTCCACCATTTTGACTGGAAGCCCATGAGTGCCTGTCTTATGTTGGACATGGTTCTAGGCACTTAAAACACTAAGGATTGTTGTTAATCTTTAAAACAGTAGCTCTCATTATTCCGTGGCATGTAATTATCACAGCTGATGGGATAGAAGTGTGGTCAAGAAGGCAGAAATGCAGTTTAGGGGTCCTAGGCAAAGAGATCCTGAACCAAAGACAAAGAAGAAATCACGTTTAATCAGAGTTATAGAAGTTAATTTCTTTTTTCTAACAGAGGCAAAGAAAGTGTCATTTCTGAGCTGAATGATGACAACATTGCAGAATAAAGGTGAGTCAAGAGTGAGGGAGATTCACTTTGTACTTTTGTCTCATTTTCCCCTCTGGACATCCTACCAACTCTAACCAACAGAGCAGAGGGCAGTTCAGTTCACATCCACTCCACAACCATTTTGTGTCCACTCTGTTCAAATTACTACGTGCTAAATGCTTTGAGGAAAAAGAATGTATATATATATATGACTTAGAAACAGTTCTGCTCAAGGAACGTATGAATTCATAGAGAGAGAAAAGACATTTAAATATTTATAACATAAAGTTGAATGTGGCAAAGTTTCCACCAGAGATGTGCAAAGAATTATGGCCTTTTCCTTTTTGGGCAGCTGGCTGGTACTGGGATCTGAACTCTTGACCTTGGTGTTACAAAGCAGCACTCTAACCAACTGAGCTAACTGGCCAACCCAAGGTGTCATGGAAGTGTATTAGTCAGGGTTCTCCGAAGAGACAAAGTAGGGTATGTTATAAATATATTGAGAGGAGATTTATTAGGGAAATTAGCTCACGTGATTGTGAAGAGAAGTCCTGTGATAAGCTGTCTACAAACTGGATACTAGTAGCGTGGCTCAGTCCATGTCCGAAGGACTCAGAACCAGGGAAGCTGATGGTGCCCTTGGTGTAAGTCCTGGAGCCCAAAGCTGAAGAGTCTTGAGCTCTGATGTCCACAGACAGGAGAGAAGAGTGTGTCCCAGCTCCAGCAGATGGAGAGAGAGAGAGTTGCCTTTTTTCTCCATTTTTTGTTCTCTCTGAGCTCCAGAGGATTGTATGGTTCCTATCCATATTGGGGTGGATCTTTCCCACCCAGTCCACTAAGGCTCTCATGCTAGTCTCTTCTGGAAACACCCTCATGGACACACCTAAAAAGAGCTTTACTAGATTTCTCCGTATTGCATAATCTAATCAAGTTGACACCTAGGATTAACCTTCACAGGAAGCTCAGAAGAAAGAGATATTACTTATACCTGGGAGGATCAGTATAATTTTCATTGAGGAGGTAGTATAAAAGCTGGGCCTTTTGAATAATTCAGCTTCCTGCATGCTTATATTTATCACCTGTGAATTACTCAGTGGTTCCCAAATCTGGCAGTATATCAGAATCAACTAGCTTTGTAAAATTATAATTTCTGGTCCTCACTTCAAAGTACTTCATGTTGGTGGGTGGAGTGGGTGGAGAAAGACCTAGGAATCTGAACTTGTTAAAAGCTCTCTTCATATAATTCTGATATGGCCAGTCAATGGGCAATGTTTGGCAGTCTCTGTTAGTCAATTTCTAATAATCTCTGTTATATGTTTCATAAATTCCACTTGATGATCAAATTTCTTTCAGAATGTGGAAATGGACCAAAGAAAACCTTTGCCCCACCTGCACAAAAATTGTATTGCCTGATTCCATGTAGCTCTAACTCGCCCAAGAAGGAAACCCTGGGAATCGGTTCCTCACAGGCGGTCTCCACATGGGATCTGAACCCTTGGCGGGAGCGCTGCCGCACTCCCAAGCGGCGCACTCTCCAGTGCGCCACCAGGCTGGCCCAAAAATGTTTTTTTTTTTTTCCCTTTTTTTTTGTCTTTTTTCGTGTCCGGCACCGGATCGCAACCCTCAGTGTCGCACCCGTACCAGACCAGGAC
>NW_007728258.1:27275-30941 GCF_000696425.1 Galeopterus variegatus | reverse complement strand
CTGCGCCCGCACCTCGCTCAGCCAGTGAGCGGGAACCGGTCTGTAGGTGGGATCCGAACCCTCGGCGGGAGCGCCGCCGCGCTCCCAAGCGGCGCACTGTAGCAGTGCGCCACCGGGCCGGCCCCCAAAAATGTTTTGATGAAAGCATTTAGCAGGAAATATTGGGAATGAGGTGGGAATGCAGGTGGGAGTAGAAGTAGAAAGAGACTTTATAAACTTTTTCCTTTGACTCCTTTATTCTCAGGAGATCTGGGATAAAGTTTATGGACTCCTTAGGTATGTTGACTTCTTGCCTTCAGTTTTGAGAACTTACTACTTCATCTAAAGGAGGCTTCCCAGGCTGGCTGGTTAGCTTATTTGGTTAGAGCATGGTGCTGATAACACCAAGGGCCAGGGTTTGATCCTACTGGCCAGCTACCTGAAATAAGATAAAGGAGGCATCCCTGACTGGTCAGAAGGGAGAACTATGGAAAGATAAGCAGTTTTCCTCCCTTGTCTCTACAGGAAAAATCAAGTCTTACCAATGAAGAATTTGAAGAGATTGTCCAGATTGTCCTACGGAAGTCACTCCAGGAGTGTGTGGGTATGGCTTGTAGTGAGAGAAAAAGAGTTTCAGTTAGGCAAAGTGACTGTTATCTGAGGAGTAGAGTAAGTTTGACAGCTTTTCTCCTTCTCTCCTATATTCCTAGATAAGGAAATATTAGATGAGACTTCAAAATATTTTTAAATTTAGAAAAGTGGACTGCATTAACTTCAGAATTTAAATAGTCTCACCCAGATTTTAAAAATGCAATATAAATTTATTTCTATATGTTTACAATTCACTTAGAAAAGATATTTGTTTCTAATACTGTTTTTGCATATGCTCAGGAATTTGATTTTTTAGAATAAATATCTCTATAGTGTAAGTCCTGAGCCCTTCTCTATAAGGTCATGAGGCTAAGGAGGTTGGTCTGACATTTCAGCCATTCTTAGTGTACTTCTACTCCTGGAGGGAGTTTGAGAAGCAAATGATATCAAATACAGTACATATAATATTTTTATTTGTACAAAATGAAACTATGATTACCTGGCTATCCTGGAATGAGGCAGATCAATTTGGAAAGGCTTGCAGAAAGATATAGATTTGTAGTTTTTTCTGAAAATTTAAAGATTTAAAGTTCTATGATATGACAAGAGGCCAAAGATAGGCTCTTCCAGGCAAAAGGGAGAAGACATTTTAATGAAAGGTTATAGTTAGAAAATAATGGAGTGATTGTTTTCTTTTATTGCTTCTTTGCTTATACTATTTTTTTGTGGGGGAGGGATGGGATCTGGCCATGATTTTACAGAGACTTCCTGTGCCTGGCCTGTAGCATGTACCCAATCAGACAAGGAACCAGGAATTGCTCCTTTTGCTACTGATAATGATACTGATGGGTAAGTTTATTCCAGTGACACAAGTTGAACAGAGGGTGGACTTAACATTGATAAATGGTTATCTATCTATCTATATGGTCATTTATCATATTTCCATAGATTTCTCTGAGCTCAGGAAAGATACCTGTTTGAGTGGGAAAAATAGACAAGTAAACTTCAGGAAGCCTTTAGAGAGCCTAGGATTCTTCTTTCTTCCTTTTACCCTTGGGTTATTTCAAAAGAAGGATACTGCAAATTGCTCCTTTTTATGTTTTCATTTAAAACAAAATCTCGTTTTCAGAGAGAGGATAGTGGTACCTCACACTCAAGGGATTTCAGCCTCTCGGGAAGATGAAATTGTCCCAGAGATAAAGACATGTAAGCTAAGCCAACCAGATCCTGCACCCTCCGAGAAGAAATTCAATAGACTCTCCTTAAGCAAAAGAAAGAAGGAAGCTCGTAAGTATAGTCAGATATACTTTGATGCCTGGCTCAAGTACTTACTCCAGGAAATTAGTGAATGGGACAGTGGGCAGCCTAAGGCTTGAAACTATTCTTCCTTCGTTCCCTGGCCTTTACTATCTACAAAGATTCTCTTCATCTCCTCACCTACTAATGTTTTGTTTTATCTTTCCAGGAGATGAGAAAGTGGAGAAAGTCCAAGGTGGACATGAGCACAGACAGAAAGACCAACCAAAGAAAATGGTTCAGGACCATTCTCAGTTCAGGGGCCAGCAAAAAGAAGGGAGAAATGGTTTTGGTGAGTTCAGCCATGGTTTAGAAAGCCTACTTGGTCTGAAAATTCGAGATGGAAGGAGAGGCAAGGGTTAGGATGTTAGAAAAAACTCTGTAAAGACTATCATTTATCTCTCACAGCTGCTTGTTAGAGGATATGCTGCTGAGGAAGATAGAGAAAGATTTTATTCATTCAGTTATTTATTTACATAATCTATAGTTGTTGGGTGCCTACTGTGTATCAGGCATTTTAGATGGTGCTCAGGAAGAAAACTAGGATGTGGTCAGAAAGGTAGAAGAAAAGTTAGGATATCTATGATATCTGTGATATCACAGATGCCAGAAGAAAAAAGAATTTCAAGGACGAGGGATGCTCAGCCATGTTAAATGCTACCATAGAGAAGTCAAAGAGGATAAAGGTTTAAAAATGCTCAAAGATATAATTGGGAAGTCATTAAGGCCTTGGGTATAGCTACCATATAGGTTGGTAAGGGTAAATGGCAGGTTGTAGTTGGGTGAAGAGTAAACACTTTCTCAATTAGTTTAGATGTGAAAAGAGGGAGAAAATGGTAGATGAAGGGGAATGGGTATAGAGTTGGGGGAGGATTTTTTCTTTTATAACTTTTAGAAGAGAGATACTTGAGCATACTTATAACCTAAGGAAAAATTATTTATAGAGAGGGAAAGATTGATTGGTAGGAATGGGAATAAATTTGTAAGATTTATCTTCGTTAGAAAGAAGGATTCCTTAGCCTTTGAGATTAGATGAAGGGAGGGTAAGGATGGGTATAGATTCATTTGTTCTTTTAACAGCTGTTATTAGTGCCTTATATTATGTGTCATGCATTGCATTAAGTGCTAGAAATACAGTGATGAACAAAATTGATAACCCTACGTCATGAGAGGAAAAAAATGGAGATCTAATTAAGATTAGGCCAGTCAGGGAATGCATTTCTAAGGAAATTATATTTAAGCTGATACATGAAGGAAGAGAAGTTATCCAAGTGAAGAGTAGGAGAAAGAGTTTAGGTAAGGTAAATTTTGGCATATTCCAGGTACTAAAAGAAAGCCAGTGTGATTTGAGTTGGGTGGAAAGTGGCTCTGGATAAACAGAGGTAGGCAGTGGCTAGATTAAAGACCATGCCACAGAGTGAGAATTTTATCCTAAGAGCAGTAGAAAGCCATTGGTGGATTTTAACCAGTGGAATGACATCCTAAATTAATGTTTCAAAAGAATCTTTTAGTGATTAATTGGAGAATGGAGTATGGGGAGAAGCTAAGAGTAGACCAGTTAAGAAGTTAGTGCTAGGATTAGGTATTTTATTTTATTTTTTGTCTTTTTCCGTGTCCGGCAATGGATTGCAACCCTCAGTGTTGCCCCCGTACCGGACCGGGGACCGGCAACAGGATTGCAACCCTTGGTGTTGCTCCCGCGCCTCGCTCAGCCAGTGAGCCAACCGGCCATCCCTATATAGGATCCAAACCCGTGGCCTTGGTGTTATCAGCACCGCACTCTCCTCAGTGAGCCATGGG
>NW_007728258.1:0-27265 GCF_000696425.1 Galeopterus variegatus | reverse complement strand
TGTATTAGTCCATTTCTGTTGCTTATAACAAAGTACTTGGAACTGGGTAATTTAGAAAGAAAATGAAATTTATTGCTTAAAATTTCAGAGGCTGGAAAATCCAAAGTCCAGGGAACATATCTGGTGAAAGCATTGGTGGTGACAGTACCACAGCGGTCTCACATGGAGCAAAGAGAGAGAGACTTGAATGCACTCTCCTTTTATTTTATTTTTTTGTCTTTTTGTCTTTTTCTGTGTCCGGCAATGGATTGCAACCCTCAGTGTTGCCCCCGTACCGGACCGGGGACCGGCAACAGGATTGCAACCCTTGGTGTTGCTCCCGCGCCTCGCTCAGCCAGTGAGCGGGAACCGGTCTGTATGTGGGATCCGAACCCTCGGGCGGGAGCGCCGCCGCACTTCCCAAGCGGCGCACTATCCAGTGCGCCACCGGGCCGGCCCTAGGATTAGGTATTTTGATGACTTGGATTAGGAGAGAGAGAGAAATGGATGGTTTTAAGATACGTCTTGGTGGGCCGCCCATGGCTCACTGAGGAGAGTGCGGTGCTGATAACACCAAGGCCACGGGTTTGGATCCTATATAGGGATGGCCGGTTGGCTCACTGGCTGAGCGTGGTGCTGACAACACCAAGCCAAGGGTTGAAATCCCCTTACCGGTCATCTTTAAAAAAAAAAAAAAGTCTTTGACATAAAATTGTCAAAATTTGGTAATAAATTGGATATTGCGGGGTGAGAGAGAGGAGAGGATATGTCAAAGATGATTGATTTCTGGCTTGATCCGTTATGGGAAAGAGCAGAGGAAGAACAAATTCGTGGGAAGATCAAGCATTCAGTTTTGGTGCGTTAAGTTTGAGATCCTTGTGAGATATCCAAATAGGGATGTCAAAGAGCGAGATTGCTATAGGAATCTGGAGCTCAGAACAGAGGCTGGAAGTATACCACTGTATGCTGTTAGTTATGAAAATGGATTTCAAAGCTATGGGGATGGTGAGCTTGCCTGCCTCACGCGAGTGTGTAGCATTGGGAGAGAAAGCCCGTGATTGGGCTTTGGAACCCTGACATTTAGAAATTGGCTGAAGAAGGAGGAGAACCCAGCAAAGGAGACTGAGAAGGGAGCTGCCAGAAAGATTGGGGCATGGGGGCGGGTGGGACAGGAGAATGACATATCACAGAAACCAGGAAACTAGTGTTTCAAGGATGAGTGGTCAACTGAAATGCTCCTAACATGTGTCTGTGACATCAGTCTTCATTATCCTAGAGCCACATTGTGAGCATCAAACACAGTTTTCCAGAGTACATTATCTTCTCCTCTAAGTTGTTTGAAAGGAAACTTTCAAAAACTGTATGATGCTGTCGTTGGAAATTTCATCCCAAGCCATAAGTATCCAGTTCCATGTCATTAGGATGATTTTTTTCTCACTTATTTTCTTATGAATACTCATTACTTTCACAGCCAACCATTTATTTTATTGATCTGTATTAACTTTTATGGTCCCTGGTCCCTCCCCCACTCTTTTTCTTGTCTTGCTAAGTCAGCTCTATAAATATCCAAAACTATCATTGATAACTGTTTTTTCAGACTAATATGTCATTCCCAACCAGCACTTTGTTCTTCAAGATAAATTAATTGAGAAAGTGACCCATAATATGTGATATTTTGAAAGAACCCAATGTAAGTCAACTTTTTTTCTGAAGGATGATTTTGGTGGGATGGGGTCAGGGGACATCTTTTATTTTCAGACATTTAAAGTAAAATTTGACAGTGGGAGAGTGAACTTGTTAGAGAAACATACTGACTGTTGATGTTAATTGTGAATATGTAGTGATACTTATGTGCTGGTTATGTGATTTTTCTCTAGCAACTCTCAATTGCATGAGTGTAGGCATAGAAAAGGTAGAGAGTGAGTTCATTCAGGATGGTGCTTTGCCATCTGGGTGGGAGGAAGGACAGAGGGAAAGGAATTGAAGGTGTCTGCAGGAGAGTGTAAAGAAGTGTCAAGGAATCAAATCCGAGTAGTACACAGTGAAGAATGGAGGTTGCTAGCAGATGGAGAAGACAAGTAGAGGTCAGTGGATTGGAGAGCTGGATAAAATGAAAATTGCTATAGGGGTCTTTGAGCAAGTGAGGTGGAAGGATGGGGCATTTTTGTAAGAGAGGATGTTTGGATAAATGGTTCAGAGGGTGTGCAGTTCCTGCAGATGACTGGTGGGGAGAATGCAGGAGTGGGAGTGGGTTCCTGAGGTGTTATGGAGGAAAAGGCCAAGGAACTGTGAGAATGGAGATTTGTGAGATATTCCTGTGGATATAGTAATCAACTGGAATAAAGGCAGGAGGTGGAGAAGATGAGAAGACCGAACCAGATGCCAGCATCTTCACAAGGGAGATAGGAGGGTGGTATAGTGCCATGGAGTGGACCTCAAGGGAGGAAGGGTTTTTACAGGATGGAGGGGAGCAGTGACAATGGGAATAAGGAAGATGCTGGCCCCACTTTCTGTCCTGAGAGACATTGGGAGTGTGAGAAGGAACAGTCTCCACTTCAAGGGCTGCAGGTAGGGGTGGGGTCAGGTGGGGGCAGTTTCATTAGTTGATCTCCAGATTTCAAAAAGGAGGGAGAGGTTCAAAGAAGAGGTTGAGGATATGTGAACATTTGTTGCTTAAGTCTGTGGAATTTCAAAGAACACAGTGGAAGGGTTTGGGGGAGAGAGAGGAGAGTCTGTGTAGGACATGGGGTCAGTTTAGAAGATGTGGGGATACAGAATGGTGGGGATGGAGGTTTGGAAGGTCATGGATAAATGTATAAATAGAAGGCTTGGCCTTTGAGCAGGGCCCGAAGTGCATAGTTGATGGAGAAATGATAGACCTGTGTGAGGAGGGTGAACTCAGTACTCTTGGTCCAAAATGTTGCAACTTGGTGATTTGGTGACAGCTGAGATTTGTGTAACAACTATGAATGTTGTACACAAAAGAGGTGCTTGTTAGTCCTTCAAAAGAATTTTTCAGTAGTGTCACGCCAGAGAAAATAAGGTGTTATCTGGAAAGATGCCAGACAACCTTTTTATCTGAGAACTGTCAATACAGGAAACACTCCTTTCTGCTTTGGGTCAGGTAGAGATGATAGCCTGGTATAGGAGAAAGATCGAGATGTGAGACTTGAGTTCTCAATTGGGCTCTATCACCAAGTTAGACCAATCTTCAGCAAGTCAGTTACCTTCTCTGAGCCTTGGTTCTCTCATTCATCAGTCAAAGATTGGACTAATTGATCTCTAAGGTCTCTATGGCCTTAGATTCTGGGGGTGGGAGGGTTATATTGATTTAATTGGATTGAAGAAGGAAGAGAATTTTTTGAATCTCTTACTTCAGCCTTTTTCCTCTCACAGATCAGTGCCTAGTCTGGGTCCAGTGTTCCTTCCCAAACTGTGAGAAATGGAGGCGGTTACGTGGGAACATTGATCCCTCAGTTCTCCCAGATAATTGGTCCTGTGACCAGAATACAGGTATAAAGGAGTGGAAATTTTTTTTCAGGTTTTATTATCTCTCCCTTTTTTCCCTTGCATGTATCCTGTAGATTAAACATGACATAAGTATAGTTAGCACTCAAGGGGTCCTTGTTGCGCTTGGGAGAGAGGAAAGATCTTAATGTCATATGGAGATGAAGCTGGGCATAAAGAGCTGGAGGAAGACACCCTGCAGAGTTATGCTGTGGGGAGGGGCCTGGAATCTAAACATATGTACTGAGTGAATTACATTTTCTTCAGCATGGGTCTGCTCCTATCAATTCTGTTTAGGATATTGGTATTGGGTTGGTGGATAGGGAGGAATAGGGGATATATGGGGAAAAGCAGGTAAGAGAGATCCAGTGAGCTTAGAATTCTAGAATGTTTGAAACCACTTGAAAGAGATTAAGACAATCTGGTCCAGCCAATTATTTTACAGATGAGAAAACAGTCTTAGGGAAATTATCCTCATGACGTTATATAGATGGGAACGGAGTCAGACACTATGGGATATAAACAGTAGTTTGGAATCTCTTTCTATGGAGTATAAGGAGGTAGCATTCCTACTTCTCCTGGATTTAGCTGCATTTCTTCCATGAGTCTTTTTTTTTTAAAGATGACCGGTAAGGGGATCTTAACCTTTGACTTGGTGTTGTTAGCACCATGCTCTCCCAAGTGAGCTAACTGACCATCCCTATTTAGGGATCCGAACCTGTGGCCTTTGTGTTATCGACGCCACACTCTCCCAAGTGAGCCACGGGCCAGCCCTCCATGGGTCTTTATTCTTTTTCCTCCATAGCTGTCCCCCAGGTGCCCTTTTGGTCCCACCTGCTGCATATACCAGTTCCTTCTTGTCCTCTCCCCAGCCCTTATCCAGCTTTTTGCCTTATGGCTCTCTTTCCATCCCTTCAATTCCTTCTCTCTTTTGGCAGATTTAGAGTATAATCATTGTGATATTCCTGAGGAGACCTGGACAGGGTGTGAGAACGATGTGGCCTATGCCTCCTACGTCCCAGGATCAATCATCTGGGCCAAGCAATATGGTTATCCCTGGTAAGGCACTGTGACATAGAGCATCCTTCATGAACTTGGTAGTGGTAGATTCAAGCAGGGAGGGGAGGAAATGGAAAGCATTTGTAATGAAAATGGTACTTGCCTAAAAAAAAGCATGAGGTGAGGGAGATGGTAAAGCTTGGAGGCATTGAAAGAGCTTGTTTTCTGGAGCTTTCAGGGTGGAGATGGTATCTCCCTGGAAAAAAGGGTCTGACAATGCTACTCTGAGTGGGTGGAGAGAGGAGGGTGGATCTAAGGCATTTTGAAATATTTAGATATGATAGACATGCAAAGTAAAGAGAAAAAAGGAAGGGTGGTATAGTTTCTTTTTTGGAGATGTCCCTAGTCAGAAGATTTTCTTCTCAGGGTTGTGGGAATGCCCAGAAGGATAAGATACCTTTACTAGGAATATTAATGAGCTTTTGTGTACATTGATGGGAGTCACTTCAGTCATTTGGTAGGGCCTGCTGGGTAGGGTTGGGATCTATCTTTTGGATCCTTTGCAAGGCATATTGCCCTTTTTTGTACATGTATATTGATGAAGCCGTGTTCTATTCATCTACCCTCTTCTCTTCCGTCCCCTACACCCACACCCATCTTTCTTCTCCAGGTGGCCAGGCATGATAGAATCTGACCCTGACCTGGGGGAATATTTTCTTTTTGCTTCTCATCTTGATTCCCTGCCGGTGAGTTTCCTGGTTCGGGGTAGGAAGGGGCTCAGGCCAAAGTAAAGAACAAATCCATCCTAACAGATGTACAGAGTTAGAAACATAGACATAGCCAGCAGACACGAGTGGAAACAGACACTTAACTAGGATGACAAACAGAGATAAGTACTTGAAGAAACAAACTTGTACCTAATTAAATATTTATCCACTATTAGAGCATTTATAGTTTCTATAAATATGCTTTGGCTAGGATTCCTGAGGTCAGAATGGAAGAACAGTGGAAGGAGGTGGGGTGGGTGATTCAGGCTTCAGTGAGCATGAGGCTCAGCACCTTCATTGTGAATCCCCCATTCTCCTCCCTTGTCTGGTTAGAAGAGAAAAGTAGAGAGAAGGGACAGGATGCCATAACAGGACCATCTTTTATTTTAGTCTAAGTACCACGTGACATTTTTTGGAGAAACAGTTTCTCGTGCTTGGATCCCAGTCAACATGCTAAAGAACTTCCAGGAGCTGTCCTTGGAGCAAGCAGGAGTGGTGAGCAATCCTTGGGGGTCTGTTGTGATACAGGGGACTGGAAAATGATACCTTCCTTTTATTAAACTTGATTTTCTCCCAGGGGAAGCTGTGTCGGGAGAAAGTCCCATGTCTGACCAGGTTTGCCAAGGGTGAGGTTATTTATGAGGGACTCTTCTTCCTACCAGGATTGCAGTGGGGCAATAATTTTTTTCTCACCTTCCCTGACTGCAGATAGGGGGCCCTCTTGACGACTGAGGTTTTCTAAAGTTTAGCCAAAGCAGGTGTGGTAGAAACAAGGGCAAAGATTAACTCAGGGTTTCTCGATCTCAGCACTACTGACATTTTAGGCCAGATAATTCTGTGTTGTGGAGGGATGTCTTATGCATTGTAGGATGTTTAGCAGCATCCCTGGGCATCCAGCCAGTAGCACGCCCTACCCTTACCACCTACTCCCCACCTCTAGTTGTGACAACCAAAAATTGTCTCCAGACAATGCCAGATTTTTCTGGGGAAGAAAAATCTCCACCCGTTGAGAACTACTGGATTAGCTAAATCAGATTCCCCACCTATAGTCACTTTGGGTTTGACCAGCCTTATAAATGAGCAGAGGCCCAGCAGCTCAGGGGCCTTAGAAAATCAAGCAATGAGTATTAAATCAAGCAGCTAGATCTAAAGAAACATGTGAGAAGCTTAAAAGTGGAATCACCTGAACTCCTTTAATCTTCTCTTTTCAAATTTCCATGAGATTAATGTTGGAGAGGACACCAAAATGTTGATTGAAAATATTGCTAGGAATTGGTGAGAGGTTTATTAGGGAGAAAGGGGTGTTGAGTCTGAGCCCAAAAGATGAAAAATAGGAGTATCATATCAATATTAGAAAGTGGAAATAAATGTAGTTAAAGATAATGTCTAGGGGGTAGCAGTATTTTGGGATCACTGTTCTAAAATTTATTATTGACTCTAATCTTTAACTCAGTATTTATCATTCACTCTAATCTTCTATTTCAGAAAAAGGGCAGGAAGAAGGACTGCAGCCAGAAACTGGGTGCAGCCCTAATGATGGCTCAAGAGGCAGAACAGATCAGCATTCAGGTGGGACAGTGTTTAGACCACATACTTGCTCCTCTTCAGGACTTGGGTACAAAGCAAACTTTACAATACCCACTGCAGAAAACCAGCAGTCTTTTTCTTAGAACTACTCTTTTCTTCCCAGTCTAGATTCCCTTGACTTCTTAAGTCATCCATTCCTTTCCCTACTCTTGAACAATTGGGATCTTTTCTCAGCCCCAATAGAGATAGTTTGTGTTGGGAAGCATCCTACCTCCTTATTTAACTTCAAGTCTCAGATGTATGCTCCCTAACCTCTTTTTAAAGTGGAGTCTGTTTTTACTTTCAAATTCTACTGGTGGGGGTGGGGTGCTGACTGACAAACAGGAGTGCTGAATTACAGGTATAAATACACTGGAAAAAGAGATTAGAATTAATTAATCTCCATAAAAGTCCAGATAAGCCTAATGTACACTTTCAAGTGAAAATGTTATGGAAAATGAATACAAATTTCTTCGTAACTGAAATATAGAAGACAGAGAGCAAAAGCCTTTCCTGGGAGGATAGTGGATAATGCTTTCATTTCTTGGTTCCCTCAGGAGCGGGTTAACGTGTTTGGTTTTCAGAGCCGATACAATGGATCTGACAGTGGAGAAGAAAGAGGTAGGATAACTAGAGGATGAGGACTGGAGAGGGAGGGGAGGGATTCCTTCGTGAGGGCAACAGCTCAAGCTTTTCTTTATTTTATATTCCATAGCATCGGCCTCATTCTGGATTCTGTAATAGGAGGCTCTCATGAATGTCATTGATCCAGTACCCAGGATAGATGGATGGGGACAGAGGGATGGGGCGGGGGACAGGGGGAGGGAGGGAGAGTGTATGTTGTATAGTGATGCACTTTGAAAAGGAAGGAACCATGATGATCTGGGATCACATTTTATGGAGAAAATACCACGTGGACACAGGAAGGTAGTTAGAAGACAGATTCTCTGGGATCAGCTCTATTAACTCATTGACTGTTTTGTTGGATAAATTATTTAGCCTTTCATTCCTTTTCCTGTTCTAGATGTAATGCTTTCTGGGGCTAACAGCCCAGATTCCTGCCTGGAGGAAGAGGAGGAGGAGGAGGAGGAAGAGAAAAAAGTAAGATTAGCCTTAAAAATTAGTTTAGATAAGGATCATGGGGTTTCCTTTTAGGAGATTCCTGTAGGGATCTGCTTAGTGGTAGCCCCAACTGGCTGATTTTATCTCTTAGGGGTCTGCAGGGAAGGAAGCTCTCCTCTTTCCTCGTCATTCTCTCTAATTTCTCACATCTCTAGGAACTTCTTTCTTGATTATAATCTCAATTCCTACTGTATTTCTTTGGTTCTTCCTGGAGCAATTTCAGAGAATAACAGATTGCTTGTCTCCACTCTTCTTTCTTCCCTATGTGGACACTTGGGATATGCATTAACTTTTTTTCTTAGTGTCTCTTTTCCGGGTATATGGAATATAGATTTTTACTTTCTCTTTTAGTTTTTAATTTACCAGTTTTTTTAGTCATGCTTGTGGCCTATCTTTATTTCCTTCTTTTGTGCATACAGTCTTGCCTTGACTAATACCAAACAGAATGCGAAATGACCATATATTTTCCTCTATGTTGCCATCGATTTTAACAGTTATCAGGCTCACATAACCTAAATGGACTCCTCGAGGCCCACCCATCATTCTGAAGCATCCCTCTCTATTAAAAATAGTTATGTGATTTAGTTTATCTTTTTCTTATTTTTCTCTTCTATCCTCAGGACCCAACTTTGTCCAGTCCTAAGCCAGCCAAAATACAGACAAAAAACCCCAAGCCAAGAGGTAAGCGAGCCAGCTGAAAATGGGACTTGTTTCACAGCTAAGACAGGGCAGAGGCAGAGAGTGTAAGGTGTCTGCAGGTAGTTGGACCTAACCAACTGTCTCAGCTCTAGGACCTGAGAAAACAGGCAAGACTAACAGGGTGTCAGCAGGGAAGCTGTAGCCTCCTTACTCCTGTGTACTAAATTTATGTAATCCTAGGCTAAAGGTGGAAGGTTTTAAATTCTTAGCCAAGAAAGATGACTACCTAGAGAAGGCAGACTCTGAGGAGAGCTATAAAGAGAAGGAGAAGATCCGGGGGTTAAAAAAAAAAAAAAAAAAAGATTGGGGAACTGGAGGCCGCTGAGAGAATTTATTAGATTGAAAATGAGCAGAAGATGTGGGGCAGGGCAGAGGCTAAATGTGGGGAGTCCATCTGCCCTTGCCAAGCTGACACTTAGAAATAAATTTCCGTCATGGTTGGGGGGTGTGGTTGATGCAGGAATGGCAGATGGACAAGATGGGACCCTCCAAAGGAAGATAATGAAGAGATCTCTGGGAGACAAATCCACAGCTCCTTCCTCACTCTTAATGGGAAAGAAAGAAGGCCAGAAGAATTCAGATTCTGACCAGCCAGGTAATGCTCAATGTGTGAAAAACTGTGAGGAATTAGGTCCATGTCTACATCTCTGCTCCTTAGACCACTTTTTAAAAACAAGTCTACAGCTTTTCATTACTTAAAAGAAAGAATGAAAGAACAAAAGGGCATCTCTCAGATTGTTGCACGGCACACACTATATTGTTGATTGATTTGATTTGATTTGATCCAGGGACAGGAGAATGGTAGTGAGAAGAGAACTGACATTTATTAAGCATCGCCAGTGGGCTGGCTAGATACATACTTCCATGCGTGTTGCTTTTAATTCTTTCAATAGCTCTATGACTGGATGTTGGCCATTTTTTTTTTTTTTAAAGATGACCAGTGAGGGGATCTTAACCCTTGACTTGGTGTTGTCAGCACCACACTCACCCAAGTGAGCCATGGGCCATCCCTATATAGGGATCCGAACCCATGGCCTTGTTGTTATCAGCACCACACTCTCCCAAGTGAGCCACGGGCCGGCCCTGGATATTGGCCATTTTAAAGATAAGGACATTGAGGCTCAAAGAGTTTAAAACGTGATCAAGACCCATGTTGAACATACGGCTGATCCATGGCTTTAATCCAAGTCTTTCTGACCCCAAAGCCTATACCTGTGGTACTGAGAAAGGTCATCTTTTCCAGATATTTCCTGGAGATAGGAATTTAGGAGTTTGACTTGTAAAAGGTAAGGATATGCTGGTATAATAGGAAGTCAACTTTGTCACTTTTTCATCATTTAGGCCCTAAGAAAAAATTTAAAGCCCCGCAAAGCAAGGCCTCAGCAACCAGCTTTCCTGAGGAAAAAGAAGCTAGAATGGTGCTGAAGGGCCTGAGCCCACCAGCTTGTGGTGGGGCCCGTGCTTCGGTAGGGAAAGAAGAGCCCAGACCCCAGGAGCCACTGCCTCAGGAGGCTGGAAGTGCCCCCCCTGAAGACGAAGCTTCCAGTGAGCTGGACCTGGAGCAACTCATGGAAGATACTGGAGAAGGGCTGGAGCAGAGAGAGGAGCCGCAGCCCAGAGACGATGGCGAGGACTTCACCATGCCCTTCCTTGAGGAATAGTCGTGTGCTCTCGGCCCCTTCCTGATCTCACTCCTCTTGTCTGAGGAACAGGAGGGAGGGCCTCTCAGTGGGATCCTTGAGAAGTTGATGAGTATCGGGGCTGTTAATTGGCTCCAAGGTTCACGTTAGAGTTGTGCAGATTATGTGTTAATAAAGCAGCTTACTGGTTCTATGGTCTGTCCTATCTCTAACCACACGCTTCCTTTTGGCTTCTTTCCCTCCTCCGTGTCACTGTGGCATAGCATTGCTTCTGGTGGGAATAGTATAGGAATCTGGGGAAGGCAGAAGACCTGAGTCCTGGGAGATCATCAAGAAGACAGACCTCGGTTCAAATCCTGGCTCAGCTACTGACTAGCTTGCTATACAGCACTGGGAAAAGCACTTGAGCCATTCTGGTTCTCACTGTCATCCTCCACTGAGGACATCATATCTCTAGGATTGTTGGTGACGTTCACTGAGGTGACGTGTGTAAAGCACTAACTAATTCATGCTGGTTATTATGGTAAGGGAAGAGTATGGTTAGATTTGGGGGCAGACCTTGGGTTCTGGGTGGCTACCAGTGTTTGGGATTTATGTTCTCTGGCAGTCACTGAATGAAAGTCCTAGAGGAGGGGTCTTCGGTGTGAGTTGTCTATTAGAGTTCAATTTTGGCGGGAAGGACAGAAGTTGAAGGTGACATCAGTTTTCTTCTTAGATGCATTAAGGCATATTTTATAGACACTTTTATTTTTGTGAGCAAGGTCTAGGAAGCGGAAGCAGGAATTGGAGTAGATTGCTCTGTGTCAGTTCCCTGTTGGCCTTCAACACCTACTGGCCTCAGAGTCATCTGCATCTGGCCTTGGTTATTGTTGGAAGCTGTGATCCTTTCTATTGGCAAGTGTCATTTGCTCCAAGAAGGTCATCATTTAGTCCCACTCATTAGGCCTTTAACACAGAGTATAGGGTCTCCTCCTGGGGGCTCCCTTTCAGATGGTGGCTGAGAGATGCTCCTGGCATGGTCAAGCTAGAGATGGAAAGAGAGGCATAGACGATGCCCGCATCCTAGGCAAGAAACAAAGGAGAAGGGGGTTAGACAGTCTTAAACCAGTGATCCTGCAACCTGGGTGCCCTGCCCATACCACAGTCTCTCCATTCCTTCCATCCCACCTTCTCCAGGCTTCCCTTTAATTCCTTCAGGCCCTACTCTGAGCGCCTTACCGTGGGTTCCAGCTCGGGGCCTGCATGTTTTCCTAGGAAAAAAACCAACGGAGCTGAGGTCAGGTGGTGGGACAGCCAGGGCAGAAGGTGGGCAGGGACTGCAGTAATGAGGTTATGTGCAAGGTCAGGGCCAGGGCACGTGGGAGGGATGGGGTGAGGACTGGGAAAGAGGAAAATACTGAGAGGGGCACATAGGTAGGTAGGGGGTGTTTGGGGAAACAGAAAGGGCCAAAGGTGGAAACTGGGAATCAAATTAAAGGACTTACCTTCAGTCCCAATATTCTCACATTTCTCCTTAGTGTTTTGGAAGGGTTCCCTGTAGTGGAGGGGGAGGATGGGAAATATATTAGAGGCTGGGCAGTAAGGAGTTGCGGCCTGTGAGGTGGGGGTGGTTGTCTCTGAGGGGTGCTCTGCAACATGTCCTGACAAACTGAAGATGGATGTGATGGTTCTAGGCTCTCAGAAGGAGGCTGCCTGGAAGAGGAAGTCGAGGCAGTTTGTGGTGTGGTCCAGCAGGGGTCCCTCAGGGCTAACTGCAGGTGAACTGTTGAGGGGAGCTGCCTGTATTGGAGGGGGACACAGACAGGAGACATAGGAGGGGTCAGCCCCTGTGCTCTCTGCTGGCACTGCCTGGACTAAAGCCGGAGAAGAAAACCAATGAAATGAATTTCAGGTCCTCTGGGCAGGTGCTCAGGCTTGGTCTCTGGAAGGGGAGGATGTCCTGGGGCGGGACTGGAGGAAGGGCAGCTGGCAGCAGATGGGCAGGGAGAGAAAGCAGGGAGGGAGGCTTTGAGCAGGCAAAGCGTGGTCATGGCGGAAAGGGCAGGAGAGAGAGAGTGGGGAGGTGCAGAGGAGAGCTGAGGAGAGGAAGGAGAGGCAGGGCCGGCAGCAGAGGGGGAGGTGGAGGCTGCAACAGGGCTGCTGAGGAAAGACAGGCGCAGGCAGGAGCTGGAGGCACAGGAGGCCTTGTGGCGTCCTGGTGCATTGACCAGGGGACAAGGGCAGGTTGGACAGAGAGCAAGAAAGAAGAGGAGAAAATATGGAAGAGCTGGATGTGTCAGGGAAGAAGTTCAAAGCTGAGAGGAAATAGGATGGACAGAAGGACAAGCACAAAAGGAGGAAAGAGCCTAGGAGGGAGAGAGATGCGGGGGAGACATTCTGGAAAAGACATTGTCTAGAAGTTCGTGCAGGAGCCTGAGTCCACCATTGTCGTTTTTAGGGGATGGAGCCAGAGGAGTCGAGAAGCCTGGGCTGTAGAGGACGCCGGAGGACTGGACTGGCCAGGTCGGGAAGCCATGTGGCTGTGAAAGGCTGGGCTGCAGGTTCTCATGAGGACACTCCCCATTTCTCAAACCAGCCACCCCCATACCCCTTGGAAGGACAAGCACTCACCAGGTTGGGGTTGTGGCTTTAGTGTGCCGACCTGTGGGAGGACCAACAGCATGTCAGTGTGACATCCAGGAGGTGGCAATTCTCCCTCCTGCCTTCTCTGCTGTGTCCTATGTTGGGACCATCCTCAGGGAGCCAGAGCAGCAGAGCAGCTCTGTCCAAACCTGTCAGGAAGGGCCTGGGGCTTGGGCGGCCCCAAGCCAGCACCCTGAATCTGGCCCACACCTGTCCTCCCTGTTGTCCTCAACAGCAAATCCTGAAACAAGCTCTTCTTGGCCCCATGCCCGCTTCACCCCTACTCTCTCTCCCTTTGCTTCCTTCTCTCTTCCTTGACCTCTCCCACTTCTCCCCCAACCTGGCACCTTCCACTACTGAGCCCAGCCCACCTGCCCGCCTGTCCCCTTCCTCTCTCTGGATACACATTCCCCACTCTCTCCGGACCCTCACAAAACAGCTTCTTGTGCTGCCTTCCAGGTGGCCCCCTATTTCTGCTCCTGCACCCTGGGAACCTCGTGGTTGGAGTAAGTGTTTGCAGTCGTTTAGATTTCCCTTGTCATTCCCCACTCTCTCCGGACCCTCACAAAACAGCTTCTTGTGCTGCCTTCCAGGTGGCCCCTATTTCTGCTCCTGCACCCTGGGAACCTCGTGGTTGGAGTAAGTGTTTGCAGTCGTTTAGATTTCCCTTGTCACCACCGCTGGACCGTTCCTCTTCCAGCTCTTGCTGGTCCTCTCCTACTGAAACCTCTGCTGTCCACCCTGTCACCCTCTTCCCTGCCTCTCCACCTCAAGGTCTGTCTGCAGCATTTCCCCAGGATTTGACCCCTGGTTCCCAGACATCCTCTCCACCATCCACCGTCATCCTGGGAGGGCTCATTGTCCCCAGAGACACCCTCTGAACACAGGACACACCGCTCCCCCGAGTGCAGAGACCTACACTTCCACCACACTCACCCATACCCTGGAATTATTATTTTTTTAAACAACTGGGACTGGGAACTCTGAAATATTAAATGGTGATGTCATTTTTATGCTGCAACTTTGTTTCTGTACAGTTCTCTTTCTCTCTGAAACTTAAGTAGGTCCTATTTATTTAAATTGTCGGGGGAAAAACCACACGGAATTTACCATTTTAATAATTTCTAAGTGTATAGTTCAGAATGTTAAGTATTTTCACACTGCTGGGAAACAGATCTCCAGAACTTTTTCATCTTGCAAAACTGAAACTCTGTACTCTTTAAAAACTTCTCCCTATTCCCCGGCTTCCACAAACTTCTAAGAATGCCATTCTACTCTCTGTTTCTATTAATTGTACTACTCTAGGTATTTCACATAAGTGGAATTGTGCCATATTTGTCTTTTTGTCACTGGCTTATTTCACTTACCATAATGTCCTCAAAGTTTCATCCATCATGGAGCGTGTGTCAGAATTTCCTTTTTTAAAGGCTGAATAATATTCCATTATGTATATAAACCACATTTTGTCAGTCTATTCATTCACTGATGGACATTTGGGTTGCTTCTGACTCTTGAGTGTGGTGAACAATACTTCTATGAATATGGATGTACAAATATCTCTTCAAGGTCCTGTTTGCAATTCTTTTTGTATACACCAGAAGTGGGATTGCTGGATCAAAATGTAGTTCTACTTTTAATTTTTTGAAGTAAGGCCATATTTTTTTCCCATAGTGTTCACACCATTTAACATTTTAACCTATAATTGCACAAAGGTTCCAATTTCTTCACATCTTTGCCAACACTTGTTCTTTTCTCTTTTCATTTGTTTTTTAATAATAGCTATCATGGGTGTGAGGTGATATCTCACTGTGGTTTTGATTCGCATTTCTCTGATTATTAGTGATGTGGAACATCTGTTCATATGATTGGTGGCCATTTGTACATTGTCTTAGTCTGTTTTGTGCTGCTATAACAGAATACCAGAGGCTGGTTAATTTAAAAAGAACAGAAATTTCTTTCTCACAGTTCTGAAGACTGGGAAGTTCAAGATCAAAGTGCCAGCTTCTGGTGTCTGCTGAGGGCCTTCTTGCTGCATCTTCTGGAGGAGAGGAATGCTGTTTCTTCACATGGCAGAAGAGCAGAAGGAGCAAACTCACTCCTGCACAGCCTTTTAATAATGGCATTAATCCATTTACATGGTAGAGATCTCATGACACCTCCCAAAAGACCCCACCTCCCAACACTGTTGCATTGGGGATTAAATTTCCAACACACGAATTTTGGGGGATACGTTCATGCCATAGTAAACATCACCTTTGGAGAAATGTTTGTTAAAATCCTTTGCCCATTCTTCAATCAGGTTGATTTTTTGTTGTTGAGTTATAGAAGTTTTTATGTATTCTAAATATTAACACTTTATCAGATACATGATTTGGAAAATTTCTCGCATTCCATAGATTGCTTTTTCATTTTGTTGATTGTATCCTTTGGTAAACAAAAGTGTTTAAGTTTGATGTAGTCTTATTTGTTTATTTATTTATTTATTTTTGTGGCATGTGCTTTTATTGTCATATCCAAGAAATTATTGCCAGGTACAATGTTGTAAGGCTTTTCTCTATGCTTTCTTTTGAAGTTTTATGGTTTTGGGTCTTACATGTAGGTCTTTAATCCATTTTGAGTTAATTTCTGGATGTGGTTTAAGATAAGGACCCAACTTCATTTTTGCCATGGGGATATTCAGTTTTTTCAACACTATTTGTTGAAGAGACTGTCCTTTCCCCATTAAGTGCTCTAGGAACTTTCATCAAAAATCATTTGACCATATACACAAGGGTTTATTTCTGGGCTCTTAATCTATTCTGTAAGTTTATTTACCTGTCTTTATGCCAGCACCACACTGTTTTGATTACTGTAGCTTTGTAATATGTTTTGAAATCAGTAAATGTGAGTCCTCCAACTTTGTTCTTCCTTCTCAGGATTGTTTTGTCTCCTTGGTGTCCCTTGAGATTGCACTTGTACTCTGTGATGAATTTTTCTATTTCTGTAAAAAATGTTGTTGGGATTTTGATAGAGATTGCAATGGATCTGTAGATCATTCTGGGCAGTATGCACATCTTAATAATATTAATTCTTTCAGTCCGTGAGCATGGGATGTCTTTTCCATTTATTCATGTCTTTAATTTCTTTCAGCAATGTTTCGTATTTTTCCATGCAAAAGTCTTTCACCTTCTTGGTTAGATTCATTCTTGAGTATTTATTTATTTTCTGTTGCTGATGTAAATGGAATTCTTTTCTTGATTTCCTTTTCAGATTGAACATTGTTAGACTATAGAAATGCAATTCATTTTTGTGTGTTGATTTTATATCCTGCAACTTTGCTCAGTTCATTAGTTCTAAAACATTTTTTTTGGAATAGTTAGGGTTTTCTACATATAAGATTGCATCACCTGCAAACAGATAATTTTACTTCTCCCATTCTAATTTAGATGGCTTTTATATTCTATTCTTGCCTAATTGCTCTGGCTAAGGCTTCCAATATGATGTTGAATAAAAGTAGTGAGAGTGGGCCTTCTTGCCTTGTTCCTGATCTTAGAGGAAAAGCATTCAGTCTTTCATGATTGAGTAATGTTACCTGTGGGCTTTTCATAAGTGGCCTATATTATGTTGAAATAGTTTCCTTCTATTCCTGTTTTGTTGAGTTTTTTCATTATGAAAGAGTGTTAAATCTTGTCCAGTGCTTTTTCTGCATCAATTGAGATTGTCATGTGGTTTTGTCTTTTATCCTGTTAATGTGGTGCATTACATTGATTGATTTTTTTTTTTTTTTGTCTTTTTTTGTAACCGGCTGCACCGGCGCTCAGCCAGTGAGCAAACCAGCAAACCGGCCATCCCTATATAGGATCCAAACCCGCGGCAGGAAGTGCTGCTGTGCTCCCAGCGCCGCACTCTCCCGAGTGCACCATGGGGTCGGCCCTACATTGATTGATTTTTGTGTGTTGTGCCATCCTTGCATTCCAGGAGTAAATCCCACTTGGTCATGATATATAATCCTTCAATGTGCTGTTGAATTTGATTTGCTAGTATTTTGTTGAAGATTTTTGCAACAATATTCATTAGGGATATTGGTCTGAAGTTTGTTTGTATGTGTGTGTGTAGTGTCTTTACCTGGTTTTGGTATCAGGGTAATGTAGACCTCATAAAATGAACTTCAAAGTGTTCCAACTCTCTTTTGTTATTTTCCCACTGTACCTGTTCTTTGACTTTATTGAACTCTTGTTTCTCAATAATCCTCTTTTTTTAGGTTGTTCAAGGTCCCTGATAATCACTCTATTCTCCGTTTATGCTTATTCTCTAGTTCCTTGACCTCCTGTGATCTCCTGTCTTATTGCCACACTTAGCTGGCAAATCTCCCAGTCCTGGATGTGTGCTATGGCAGGGAATGCTATTTGCTTACCCAGTATCCATTCAATCCTTATTACACAGTTGATTTTATTTGGAGTGACAGTGTGCTTCCCTACAGATAGCTGTGGGACATATGACTAAATTTTTGCTGATAAGAAATAAGCAGAAGCTGTGGTTAAGATTTTCAGGAGCGCTCTTTAAAAGGGTGAGAGAGAGTTGTGGAATAATACTTTTTGTCCTTTCTTCTTTCCTCCTGTTTTCTACAAGGAACCCACAAATAATGGTTGGAGTCCTAGCAGCCACTTTGGACCATGAGGCCACCTTCAGGTAGGAGCCAAACAGACAGTGGATCTGAGGTTAGGAGCCTGAGCTCCTGAGGACAGTGGCCTCTGTTGTCTGCCTCCAGATCCTTTTATAAGAGAAGAAAAAAAAAAAAAAACCAAAACAAAACACAACATGTTTTATTTAGGCCACTGTTACTTCTCACCTCTGGGGCTAGCAGCTGAACACAATTCCTAGCCAATATAAGTCCTTAAGGTTTTTAAACCTAGATAGCTGACTACTGCAGGGGAAAAACACAATCATGTACCAGGATGCTTTTACAGAATTATGGTTTCTTATTTGGGTTGAATCCTCAAACACCATCTCCCCTTTCCTCTGTGACAATGTCAAACTTTTTCACTATAATTCCCTGACCCTCTTCTTCATTCTCAAGATGCAACCACTGTGGTTTTTGATCTGAAGAATTATACAAAAATTTTTTAATGTAGTTGAATTGATCAATATTTTTATTCATGGCTCTTGGGTTTTGTCACACTTAGGGGTATTGTCTTCACTCTATGGTTATAAAATAGTCTCTTAATATTTTCTTCTAGTATTAGGGGTATTCTTTTCCTCATTTAAATCTTTGATCTCCATGGAATTTATTTTGGTGCAAATTATGAGGTAGAGAGATGACATTAGTTCTCAGATACCTACCTAATAGTTCTAGCACCATTTAAGAATTAACCAGCTTTCTCCATTGATTAGAAATGCTACCTATTTTTTTAAAATTTTATTTTATTTATTGAATCAAAATCAATTATACATATTTTTGGGGTTGAACATTGAGATATGTTGATCAAATCAATATTACTAGCATATATAGTGTTACAAGTCATAATTATTCTTTATGCCCCTTGTCCAATCTCTCCCCATCCCCCGCTACTCCCCCCCTCTAATTACCCTAGATTTCTTCTCTCCTTCTGAAAGAATAATGGTTACTTTGTTAATTTGTTGCCTAGATGATCTGTCCAATGCTGAGAGGTGTGTTCAGGTCCCCAACATTATCATAGAGCAGATGCTTCTTCTGTCATTCTGAAATGCGCTTTGTGGAAAGAGACATCCTCTTCTTTTCTTTGTCTCTGCTGGTGACTCTCCTTGTGTCAATGCACTCCAGTGATCTGCATGGTGGTTGTGGTGTCTAGTCACTTTTGCGGCAGCCATGGTTATTGTGGAGGCTGTGGTGGGCCATCCACATGGAGGTGTTGTTTTTTGTATGCTCCTTGGCACTGGCAGTATGCCTGATTGTGGGGTGTGTCTGGTCTCCTTCTCCATGCTTCTGGTCTCTAGGCAGGCCCCAAGGTGCTGGCACCCTGTGCCTGGCTGTGGGAGGTGTGTCTGGTCCCCTTCCCCATGCCTTGGGTCACTGGTGAGACCCAAGGAGCTGGCTCGGTGTGCCTGGTTGGAGGAGGGCGGTCCAGTCCCCTTCTCCATGCCCCAGGTCCCTGGGCAGGCCCCGAGGTGCTGGCGCAGTGTGCCTGGTTGAGGGAGGGCGGTCTGGTCTCCTTCTCCATGCTCCTGGTCCCTGAGTGGGTCCTGAGGCACTGGTGTGGTGTGCCTGGTTGTGGGAGAGAGGTCCAGTCCCCTTCTCCATGCCTTGGGTCACCAGGCGGGCCGTGAGGCACTGGCCTGGTGTGCCTGGTTGTGGGAGAGAGTTCTGGTCCCCTTCTCCATGCCCTGGGTCCATGGGTGGGCCCTGAGGTGCTGGCTTGGTGTGCCTGGTTGTGGGAGAGAGGTCTGGTCCCTTTCTCCATGTCCTGGGTCCATGGGCTGGCCCCAAGGTGCTGGCATGGTGTGCCTGGTTGTGGGAGGAGGGTCTGGTCCCTGACTCCACACTTCGGGTCACTGGGCAGGCCCCAAGGTGCTGGCATGGTGTGCCTGGTTGTGGGAGGGGGGTCCAGTCCCCTTCTCCATGCCTCGGGTCCCCAGGCTGGCCCTGAGGTGCTGGCACAGTTTGCCTGGAAGTGGGAGTGGGGTCCGGTTCCCGGCCAAGCCTCCGATTCCCAGGAAGGCCCCAAGGTGCTGGTGGTGTGCCTGGGCTGGAACTAAATTTTTGTCCTTTGCTTCTAACACGGGGGGAACTGCCTATGGGAACCAGTATTTGAGCTGTGTGGTTGTTTAAATTGCTGCTTTGCTGCTGTTTCCCTAGGGAAGGCTTTTTGTGCAGCTCAGGTTTTAATGGTTGACCTTATAGGTACTTCCAGCTCCCCAGAGACACAGTGGATCTGTGTTGTGTAGAAACTGATCTGGGCCTGAGTTTTTTCATCAAAAAGCACCCCATGCAATTCTGCATTCCTGACCATTCTCCTCTGAGTGGTCCTGTGCTGATTGGGGGCATGTCATTTGTCTTTGCTGTGCCCCAGTGTTCTCTGGTGTTTCCATCTCCCCCACCACCCATGCTGCAAACACTTCCCATGGGACAGGTCCTGCACCGGTCCCTTGCAATGACTCACCGGTCTCTGAGTGGCTCCCTTTCTTCAGTTGTTCTGGCTCCTCACTCCTGCTTGGGTCCATGGGAAACCTATTCATGGTCTTGCTGTCCTGGGGGCTGCCAAGGCCCTCTTCTCTCCTGCTGCCTCCACGTAACTCCATCTGAAGGGCATAGTTGCAGCTTCTGCCGGCTCCTGCTCCATGCGCTCAGCAGTTCCAGCCTTAAAGCAGCCGTGCCTGAAATGCTCAGAGCAGCTTTTTCTTTCTCTCGTCATGGCTTCTCCTGCCTTCATGAACTCTGTAGGTCTCTCCTCCTCTTCCCCAGAGCTCCAGCGGCCCCAGCTTGGCTGATGTTACATCTTTATAGTTGTAAATTAGTTGATTTGTGGGAGAGAGTGACGCTGGGAACCGTCTATTCCACCATCTTCACGGGAACCTCGGAAATGCTACTTGTTAACCTCCAAATTTTTACATATATTTGGTCTGATTTTATCCTGCTATATTTGGGTTTTTCTCTCCTCTTCCATTGGCTTATCTGTGGATTAATATTCCAGTATTGCATCGTTTTAATTACCATAGCTTAATAATTATAAGTGCTAGTGCTCCTGTAGTACACACTCTGTGCTAGGATCTGTTCTAAATGCATTACATTTAATCATCAGGACAACCCCACATACGTACTATTATCATCCCCATGTTATCCATGAGAAAACTGAGGCACACAGCGTTTGTACCATTCTGCCAAAGTTTCCCTAGCTAGGCTGTGCAACCAGGATTTGATGCAGGCCGTCTGGACTCGGTGTTCTTCTGTGCTTTAACATCTGGTAGGGCCAATCTCTTCTCATTGCAAATTTTCTTTCAAGTAATTTCAAATGCATTTTGGAGGATGTTGGGGAATAACTAATTAATGTCTCTAGCCCTGTACTCACCTTTCAGCTGTAAATACACACATCCAAGTTTCTGATGGATGATTCTGCTCAGATGCCACACAGGTATCTCAGATATAACATATCCCAGATGAAACAGATCATCTTTCCCCCCAGACATGGTCTTCCTCCTCTATGCCCTAATTTACTTGGTGGTTTCATCACAGCCTCCTTCACCCACATTGAAGCATGAGCTTATGCTGCCCCCTCACCGTTACATCGATGTAACTATCAAGTCTTACTGGTTTTACCACTTAAGCTTTCCTTGGCTCTGGCCCTTCTGCTCCATGTGCATCAGACTGACCCAGCCTGGCCACCTCCAGCCCCTCCACTGCAGGCTGAAGTGTGTGTAACAGGGCGCTGAGGTTGCAACTCTCTGCTGCCTCTAGGACCAGAGGCCCCTGGGTGTGGTGTACAAGTTCTCTTCTCTCATCACCTGCCTCCTGGACAAGCACTGAACCTTCTGCAGTTCCCAGAATGGTTTCCTCCACCTGGAAGGCTAGTGAGTGACCACTACAGCACCTCACTTGGTGAGACCTGGCTCACTCTTCTAATTCCTTGAGACTTTTTGTACATGTCACCTCTTCTGGGAAGTCTTCCTTGATTACCTCTTATTCCTCCCAACCTTGTCAAGTGCTGCCTCTCTCATGAAACAATTAGCCCTTGAGGCAACTTCCCCTACCCCAACTGAGTTCCTTGAAAAGCAGAGTCTGTGCGTTAGCTACTTTTGTACTTCCAATTTCAATCCAGGCCCTGGCTGTGGGCAGTTGGCCAATGCTTGCTGAGCTGAGCCCCCTTCCTGCCCCTTCTGCTCTCTCTGTACTTCTCCCAGGGCAGGCCCTCCCCTCCTCATGATCCAAAAGGTAAGGATTGGTGAGAGATAACTAGGTCAAGATAGCAGAAGTGGAAAGTGACAAGATTTTGTGGAGAGGGATTGGTGATTCTCAAACTTCATCCTGCTCAACCCCCACTCGACGAGCCTTTTAAAAATGTAGATTCCCCAGCACAGACCTCAGAGTCTGACTCAGTGGGTTTGAGGGGAACCCAGCAGGGATCTTGCACCTTTGGTGATTCTGATGCCAGGTGGATTCTGAGAATACCCCAGTCTGGAAGTGCGGGGGGAGGTTGGGTCCAAACTACTCACCTTTCCTTCTCTTCCGCCTAAGGAAGACTATCAATCCCAAAATCACAGTTATAAGCACAGCAGCGGCCACTGGCACTCCGACTGCAGTTCCCAGACTCAGGGGCGGAGACTCTGAGTTTCTTTTGTTGTCTGTGACCCTGAAGCCAGCTTTGGTGGCTGCGTTGGCTGAGGTGGCTGTGGAGCCTACCTTGGTGGGGCTCTGCGTGGTGGTCTTGGTGTCTGGGGAGAGACAAGAAATAAGCAGAATCTCCTCTGCAGGAGTGGGGGGATCTGTGAAAGTGCTGCATCCTGTTCCCCGGTTTGAGGGAATATTGGGGGTGAGGAAGCAGCTCTCAGAGCTCACACAGGGAGGAGAGGGACAAAGTGAAATGCTAAAGGCTTAGTATCCAGATGACCCGGTTTAAATCCTGCCTCTACACCACTTAGCAGCAGAGTGACCTCAGAACCTCATTTAATCACTTACAAATTAGGGATAACTAAATCACAGGGTTAAAGAAATTTTTTGTGTTGCTGTAAATATACGTAACAAAAAACATATCATTTAAACCATATTTAAGTATACAGTTCAGTGGCATTAAGAATATTCACATTTCTGTGCAACTGTCACCCCAATCCAACTCCGGAAATTTTTCATCTTCTTGAATGGAAACTCAGTACCAATTAAACAACAACTCCCCGTTCTTCTGTCCCCTTAGTTCCTGTCAACCAACATCTACTTTCCATCTCTATTAATTTGACTACTCTAGATACCTCACAGGAGTAGAAGAATAAATGGTTGTCCTTGTACAGAATTGCTTCAATAAGTGAGAAAACATCTGTAAAGCACCTAGTATATATTGAAAATACGTTTTTAAGGTTAAATTAATACATATTGACTTTTAGGTCCTATAGATTGTGCCTTCTTTGTAGATGTTTTATGCAACATTAAAAAGTTGACACAATACTCAGCAATAGAAAAGAAAATCACAGCCCAATAAAATCTTCAGGTTATGTGGACCAAATTCTTTGTCTACTCTTATTGGAAATTAATAAAAGGGTAACTATTATCTATGAATTGAGAATTAAAAAATTTTTAAAAATTATTTAAAAAATATATAACATGCTATTTAGAAAATGAAGATCTTTGTAATACATATTTTGAAAAACACTGGTATATGACTAAAGCCACACTCTTAGCTGAATTCATAGCATTAAATGCTTTTATTATTTAAAATGGGAAGAAGTTTAAAAGATGAATGAAATATTCAATTCCAAAGAAAAAAGTACCAAAAACAGAGAGGAACAGAGAGGAAACAGCCTTCCTTTCTTCAGAGGAAAAAAGTAATAAAAACCTGAGTAGGAATAAATTTATTAGGAAACAGTAATAGGAGTAATAAATGTGGGAATTGGTTATTTAAGGGAGAAACAAACAGGAAAATAGAGCAGTCTGGCAAATCTAATAGCAAAAAAGAGTCTGTTGAAATCATAAATAAGCGTATGCTCAAATTATAGGTTGATAAACTTAAAAATGTCTGTAAAATTGATGAGTTTTTGAAACAAACATTTTTAAAAAACTGATTGAAGAAGTAGAAAACTTTAACTGATCAGTGGACGAAGAAGACCTTGAGAATGCTCTTAAAGAACTACCTTTCATAAAGCTCAGCAGGTTTTCTAGATAAGTTCTTGTAAAAATTTAAGGGACAGATAATTCCCAGATAGAGGTTTCAGAACATAGAGAAATATGGAAAATTCTGCAACTCTAATTCACATCATGAAGTTATACCATAACCATATTTCTCATATTCATTCATAAGTTTTAAAAATGCAGATTAACAGAAGTCATTTTAAAAATTGATCTGAGTGTAGGAAGATACCCAGTTTGGGCAAGTGTGTAGGAAAGAGAAACTCTCAAGTAATGTCTCAAACTTAAGATGTCCAAAACAGGGGCCGGCCCGGTGGCGCACTAGGCAACTCTCAAGTAATGTCTCAAACTTAAGATGTCCAAAACAGGGGCCGGCCCGGTGGCGCACTCGGCAGAGTGCAGCGCTTGGGAGTGTGGTGGTGCTCCTGCCGAGGGTTCGGATCCCATATAGAGACCGGTCTGCTCACTGGTTGAGCGCGGTGCAGGCGCGACACCGAGGGTTGCGATCCCGTTGCCGGTCACGAAAAAAGACAAAAAGGAAAAAAAAAAAAAAGATGTCCAAAACAGAACTCTCGATTTCCTCCCAAACCTGTTGCTCCCCATTTCCCCTCCCCCCTCCGTGAATGGCAGCTCCATCCTTCAAGATGCTCAGGCTAAGGGCCTCGGAGTCATTCACCCTGCACTGTTTTCTCTTTCTCATACCCCACATCCAATCGATATGCAAATCCTGTCTGCTCTGTCTTGATATCATAACCACATCAACCACCTCTCATCTCCTGCACAGTCCTCACCCTAAAGCAAGCCACATCATCTCTCACGGGTCTCCCAGCTTCTGAGCTTGCCCATCTGTAGTCTTAATCTCCATGCAGGAAACTGTCACTAGCTCCCATCACACTCAGAGGGAAAGTGAAAGTTTTTTCTTGGCTCTCAAAGCCACACAAGATCTGGCCCACTGCCTGCTCTCACGTCGCCTCCTACCACCCTCTGCCCCTTCATTTTGCTTCAGCTACACTTGTCCTACTTGACTGGAACCTTCTCCCAGCCTCTCTCTCACTTCTTACAGACCTGTGTCTGGGCTGGATCTTTCTGCTGGCTTCTCCAGATCCACCGCACCTTCCAACTCTTCTCCACCCTGCTATGTGCCTTTGGAAACTGGCCTTGGTGGACTCCATCCACAGGTGCTCTCACCCTCTGGTTTCCCATTCAACAGCCAGTGGGAGTCTCCAGCAGAAGCTGGAGGGTGAGAGGAGGGTAGGTCTGGGCATTCATTCCTGGGACCACCCCTGATGGGGCCGTTACCTGTATCTCTCCAGAGGCCACAGCACCTCTCTGGTACCCTCTTGCACATTCCAGTCCCCTCTGTATTTCCTCTTTTGCTTCTCAGGCCTGTTGCTAGTCCCAGGGTATCTCACCATCCCCAATTGGTTTCCTAAACTGTGCCTCACTCAAAACTCTCCCCAGTTACCCTGTGTGAGAGGCTGTTCCCTGCGGGGCTCTGCCTGATACCAAGAGGCCTTCCCTGTTCAATCTGTATAAATAACACCCTTAGCAACCTCTATCCCACTTACTCTGCTTTTTTTTTTCTCATTTTCTCTTTTCACTATCACATGACACATACATAGAATTTATTTTTCTATTTGTCTTCTTCCCACACTCAAAACTAAGTTCCATCATTGGGTGTGTTTTTGGTTTTTGTTAACAGCTGTTTCCCCAGTGCCCAGATTAGCACCTGACACACAGTAGGCAATCAATATTTGTTAAATGAATGAATGAAATAGTTTTCCCAGGAATTTCAAGGCATTCAAACATTGTTTTCCAGCTCCCTATGTTGCTATTGAGACAGCAACAGTCATTCTGATTCTTGTATCTTTGTATGTGGCCTGTTTCTCTGTTCCTTGGGAATTTACTGGATCTTCTTTTTACTCCTGGCATTTTGAAATTTCTTGTTGCTGTGCCCTGATGTAGTCTTTTTATGTTTGCCCATTTGCTGGGCTCTTTTCTTTTGAAAAATTGCTAGCGTTATTTCTTTTATATTCTCTCTCTTTTTTTAAATGAAATCTTTTGTTTTTTTAAATTTTATTTATTTGTTTTATTTTATTTATTTATTTTTTAGTTTTATTTTATTTTGTTAATACACAGTGTGGTTGATTATTGTGGCCCATTACCGAAACCTCCCCCCCCCAAAAAACTTCTTTCTGTTCACTTGTTGTATTCAAGGAATTGTAATTGTTGTGTCTTCTTCCCTCCCCCGCCATCAGGTTGTTTGTGTATTTATTTATTTATTTTTAGCTCCCACAAATAAGTGAGAACATGTGATATTTCTCTTTCTGTGCCTGACTCATTTCACTTAATATAATTCTCTCTAGGTCCATCCATGTTGTTGCAAATGGCAGTATTTCATTCTTTTTTATAGCAGAGTAAATTAAAGAGGAGACAAGAAGATGGAAAAATATCCCATGCTCTTGGACTGGAAGAATCAACATTGTGAAAATATCCATACTACCCAAAGTGATATACAAATTCAATACAATCCCCATCAAAATTCCAATGACATTTTTCTCAGAAATGGAAAAAAACTATCCAGATATTTATGTAGAATAACAAAAGACCATGCATAGCCAAAGCAATTCTGAGCAAAAAAAATAAAGTTGGAGGCATAACACTACCTGACTTTAAACTGTACTACAAAGGTATAATAACCAAAACAGCATGGTACTGGCATAAAAGCAGATACACTGATTAATGGAATAGAATAGAGAATCCAGAAATCAACCCACACACCTACAGCCATCTGATCTTTGACAAAGGCACCAAGCCTATTCACTGGGGAAGAGTCTGCCTCTTCAGCAAATGGTGCTGGGAGAACTGTATAACCATATGCAGGAGAATGAAAGTAGACCCATACCTCTCACCATATACTAAAATCAACTCAAAATGGATTAAAGAATTAAATATTCACCCTGAAAAAATAGTAGGACTGGGCACAGACTTCATGAATCCGACCCGAAAAGCACAGGCAACCAAAAGAAACGCAACTTTAAACAACACTGAGATATCATTTTACCTCAGTTAGACTGGCTATAATTAAAAATAGTGAGAATAACAAATGCTGATTCATATATCTTCCTTTGAGAAATGAGTATTTAGGTCTTTTGCCCATTTTTAAAGTTGGGTTGCTTGTTTTTTTCTTGTAAAGTTGTTTCAGTTCCTTGTGTATTCTGGATATTAATCCTTTGTCAGATGTATATTTTGCAAATATTTTCTCCCACTCTGTTGGTTGTCTTTTAACTCTGTTAATTGTTTCTTTTGCTGTGCAGAAGCTTTTTAGTTTGATATAATCCCATCTGTTTATTTTTCCTTTGGTTGCCGGGGCTTTTGGGGTCATATTCATGAAGTCTGTGCCCAGTCCTACTTCCTGAAGTGTTTCTTCTGTGTTTTCTTTGAGTAGTTTTATTGTTTCAGGGTATATATTTAATTCTTTAATCCATTTTGAGCTGATTTTATTATATGGTGAAAGGTGTGGGTCTAGTTTCATTCTTCTGCATATTGATATCCAGTTCTCCCAGCACCATTTGCTGAAG
>NW_007728257.1:287197-321485 GCF_000696425.1 Galeopterus variegatus | reverse complement strand
TTGCACACTCTTCCCAAGATGTTTTTCTTAAACAACTCCAAATCTTTTGCTTTAAAATATATGCAGATACTAACAAACAATATGTTAGATACTAACAGACAAGACTTAAGTTACTGTTGACTTGGAAGTAATGAAAAAAAAAAAATCCAACCTCTTTGGTAATCTAGAAATGCAAATTTAAGCAAAAAAGAGAGGGAGAGAGAGACTTTTAACTGCCAAGTTAACACTATTCTTTAAAAGTTCATATTTAAGAAAGTGAGAGCTCTCTAATACTGCTGGTACCTGATAAAATCTTTTTGAAAAACAATTGACAACATGTGTGGTGATCGTCAGGCATGTGACTATTCTGACATATTGATTACTTTCTGGACTCATTACTAAGGCTGCAATTCAAAATGTAGAAAATAATTATCCAGTATTAATAGCTGTAGTAAAATTTTAAAGAAAACTTAAAGGTCAAATAATTTTCTGAGTAAATATATGCATATGTATATATATGTATGTATAATATATATGTAAATATATACATATGATGGGATGTAGTCCTTAAAGTGATCATGAAGACTTTTTAAAAAAATAGCTCCTGCTGTTAAATGTTTTATTCAACAAACATTTACAAAGTACTTTCCCAAACTGGGAATTTTGGTAGGCATTTGGAATACAATGAACACTTCCTGTCCCTGCCCCAGGGAGTTGATCATTTAGAAGAGGGGACAGATAGAAAGGAGACTTATGGTGTGATAAGTGCAGAGATCAAGGGCTCGGGGTGCTGAAGAGCCCAGAACAGGGGCTCAATTCAGACTGCCTGGGGTTTAAGAGGAAGGTGAAGGAAGCCTTCTTAGGAAAAGGTGATACAAGCAGTAGGCTGAGTCCTGAAAAACACGGCAGCCCACTTGTTGTGAAATGTGTTTTAGACAAAAACAGATGTCAAAATCCTAGCAGTAATAGTGACGGGTGCTGTGTTGGATCCTGGAGAGCTGGAAAGAGGGATGAGAGATACGAAAAAGACATGAAAGTCTGTTAAGAACTTCGACTTCATTCTCGGGCAGATGTTCTGCCTGCAAGTGACAAATTCAGACTTGTATTTAAGAAGTTAAGAAGCCTGTAGAAAACAGGTAAGACAATATGAGTGGTTTCAGTATTCCAGTAGAAAATGTCAGAGTCTGTTTTTGGAGATTGAGAAGAGAAGACAAAATCAAGAGATATGAAGGAGCTCGAATTCCTGGACTTGGATACTATCGGATGTGGGTGGATGAGAGGGCAGAGTCCAGGACCAATCCCAGGGTTTCATGACTTGGACGTTTGGGTGGATCAGCCGCATCTTGGGGAACAGGTAAAGAGACATCAGGTACTGGGGTTCTCTGGTGCAGATGCTCTGGAGAGAACTCAGCCTGTAGACACTGTTTTGAGGTGTTCTTGGTGTGCCTCCCATAGAAATTAAAGCTGCCTGAGTTTATCCAGAAGAGAATGCACAGGGAGAAAAGGCATGTGTTCTAATGTCATGAGAAAAAGAAAGATGGAAAACTGTAGGAATGTTATGTTCTCAGTTATCTAAAAATATGCCCAAACGTACCAGCAGTTATCTCTTACTTAGTTATCTCTGGGTTATAGGATGATGGAATATTTTTTCTTCTTTAGGTTTTCAGTTTCTGTAATATATGTGTATTATGTTCATAGTGAGAAAAAGAGTACTTTATTTTTTAAAATAGAGTCCATTGCCTAAGAATACTATCCCGTCTCCCACATCTCCTCTTTTCACGTCTCAACCCCCGCTAACCGCGTGTGCCGTGCTCACTTGCCTCTGTGCCTTTGCATGTGCTGTTCCCTCTGTGTGAAATGTCTTTCCTCTCCCTTCCCATCTGTCAAATCTCAAACATCCTCCTGCCAGTGTCATCCCTCAACACTTGGCTTCTCTTTCACTGTGCTTTTCATCTAATGCATTTCATATGGTCATTTATCCATTGTTATTGTTGGTCCCAGTAGGCAATACCACCCAGAATGACTACAGCTGTGTTTTTCTTCTCTTGATACTGCAAGTAGCTTCTCGCCCCTTGTCTCACTTAAAGCAAATAATCACAGGTGTTTCGCTGGTTTGTAATGCTCTTGTCTTATTTTCACTTCTTAGACTAATATGTTCTTAGATCTTAGATGTAGAATATGAGAGCTGAAAAGTACTTATTCAGTTTAAATATGGGAAAAGGTAGGTCCAGAGATGTGATCAAGACACCTAGTGTGTTCAAGCTTCACCACTGCTGGAAAACTACTGTCCTGACTCTCACGAGGGGGCATCTTGCGGTTGACAGCATGAGCCTACTTGGTCCAAACACAAGGTTGAGCCTTATGAGTAACACGTGGCCTGGGCACTAGATTACAGTTCCTGAACTTTGATTTCTTTCTCTATGAAATAGGGATAATGGCAGGTGGCCACCAAGTGGGCACAGGGGTGTGAAGGTAAAACACATGGGAAGTGTGAGCTACAACTTAGTTCTCACTCCCATCCCAGTCTGGTCGTCTTTACACCACACTGTATTGATTACCAATACCTCTCTGCCCACCTGCCAATGTCATACCTATGGACAATTCACTCTAGACCCTGCTAGAAGAATCTGAAGAAATTCACAGTGATCTGGAGGCAATGACCGAGAAAATTCAGTCCCTCACTAGTGTGTACTGTACAGAGAGAATGTCTCAACAAGTGGCCGAACTGGGACGGGAGACGGAGGAGTTGCGGCAGATGATCAAAATTCGTTTGCAGAACCTCCAAGATGCAGCTAAGGTAAAAAATAAATAAATAAATAAATAAATAAAGTTTATTATTTTTTTAAAAGGTGATGCCACTATGGAGGTTCAGTGCTCACTTGCGATATGGTGTCTTGACTGTGACTTTATTCTTCACCTATGACTTTGGACTTCAAATGTAATATATTGATATTCAAGTGGCTTTTACTCTCCAGGATATGAAAAAATTCGAAGCCGAGCTAAAAAACTTACAAGCTGCTTTGGAGCAAGCCCAGACAACCCTGACTTCTCCAGAAGTCGGACGCCTTACTCTCAAGGAGCAACTCTCTCATCGCCAGGTATGCAAAAACAACTTAGGGCCAGTGAGTGGGGACCTATGTTATAAAAAGAGGACAGCAAGGAAAAATACTTTCTAAACTCAGTTACAGTGTCAACACTGCACTATTTTAAGAATGTTCCTTGCAAAATGTTTATAACTTGTAACACATCTGTAGTTTAGGAAATGTCTTTTGCTTATGAAATAAATGATGAAAATAATACGTTTTTGAACTATTTCAGCATTTGTTGTCTGAGATGGAGTCATTAAAGCCGAAGGTCCAAGCTGTGCAGCTCTGCCAGAGTGCCCTCCGCATCCCTGAGGACGTGGTCACCAGCTTGCCGCTGTGCCACGCAGCTCTGTGCCTGCAGGAGGAGGCCAGCCGCTTGCAGCACACAGCTATCCAGCAGTACAACATCATGCAGGCAGGTGTAGCCGCCCCTCCGCTGGCAGAGCAATCGCGAATGAGTGCCTGCAGGAGGAGGCCAGCCGCTTGCAGCACACAGCTATCCAACAGTACAACATCATGCAGGCAGGTGTAGCCGCCCCTCCGCTGGCAGAGCAATCGCGAATGAGTCATGGGCTGCTTTTCTTAGCACTGTGTGGGCTCAGCCAGCAAAACACATCCAGAGTGTTGAATTGGACAGACCCTTGTGGTTATGTAAAATAAGGAGATTAAAATGCTATCATTTGGCTCGCCCACAAAAGCCTGGGGAAAGCTCTGTAAAAAATATCCTTTGGTGAAAACTATCTTCTAGTGATTTTTTTTTTAAATAAAGAACAACTGGCGAAGGTTAATTTTATAGGCAATCCTATATTTTTATCTCTTATTATTTACCTGAGAATCATCTAGAACCTGGTAATATGGGTTTCCTGTTATCATATGTTACAAAATTTTATTTTCATATTTCAGCTTGTTGAGGCATTACATGCATATTCCTGCCCAAGAAGGGCACCTAAGTTTTACTCTTAGTTTCTACTTAATGAGAGAAAATCATTTACAATGAAGAAATGATGCTATTGACCTTGTATCTCCTCTCAACTAATATTTACCTGCTTTATTCAAAAGCTGTATAAATACCCTCATTAAAATCACTAGTGGTCCATTTGGTCAACTGTCCTTGCTTCTTACATTATCTTGTAATTTGCTAGACAGTAAATTCCTGAGGCTAGAAGTCACATGTAATTCATAATTTTATCCCCTACTGCAGCACTGAGCCAAGTGTCTTACTTATACATTCAGTATTCTTTAGATGGAAAAATGAAATAATCCTGTTTCCCATACTGCTTGCCACCTTCTGACCATTATGTTCCATCTTCGGTACAACACGGGTAGGGAGGAGAGAGAGAAGCCTGACCACTTAACTATTTTGATTCCATCAATCATTTGGCTACAATATTTTAGAGAGAAAGTTCTGAAATATTTAAGTAAAGCTGAGAATTTGAACCATCTAGGAAATTCACTTATGATCTCTTTATCCCCTAGACACACAGGTAAAAATAGGAGTCCACAGTAGAGTTTGGCAGAATGCAGTACAGGATCGTTTATTCAGGTATTGACATAGAAAGAAAATCACGTGTTTGTCTGTTTTTGTTTTTAAGGAGGCCGTGGTGCAGTACGAACACTATGAGCAAGAAATGAAGCATCTCCAGCAGCTGATAGAAGGTGCTCACACCGAGATTGAGGATAAACCCGTGGCCACCAGTAATATCCAGGAGCTACAAGCCCAGATTTCTCGGCATGAGGTGAGACAGGAATATAGGCAGAGTTGGCTTCATTGGAATATATGGTTGGTTTCTAGTGAATGAAAGAGAAAGTTCTCCCCCTGTCCCGCATGCAACGTGTTCAGTTCTTGGGCAGCAACTCTGGCTGTCTTTGCATTTGGAGTGTGATTTTTGCTGATCCAGTAACGTGAGTCTTCCCCTTGATTTCACAACCTCTTTCCTTGTTGTTCATGACATATCTCCTCTGGGACCCACTGATTGTCTCCTGCACCCAAAATTCCCACAGTTAGTACACTAAAACATATTCTACTACCTGTTTTTAGAGACTAAGAAACACCGGAGTTCAAAGCTTTGCTGCACTAATCAACCTCTTAAAAAAAAGGAGTATTTCATATTAAAAAGAAAATCATTTGCTCTTTCAAATATTAGTCATTTCAGTTCCATTCACCAAAATCAGAGAATGGTCCATGTTGTTTACTTTGCTAATTTTCAGATTGGACCTGTTAGCATTTCCTCTATTTTCAAACATACCTGCTTCCTTGATCCTTTGGCATAATGATGACTTTAGAACTTGGACATTCCTGTGCAGACCTAGTCTATAGCACATAAATGATTGAGCTCATTGACACTTAGCAGTGAATTTCTTTTCCAGTCCTGTCAATTCCATATAGGTCAAGTTCACTCTTTCCCTTGGGGGTTGGTTTATATCACCATAAATTATGGTAAGCTACTGGGCGGGAGGTGTATTATTTCTCTGTGCCAAGGATAGTCATTTAGTTTATTGTTTCATCTGCTGTCTTTTAACTTTGTCATGAGAACAACAAACTATTTTTCCAAACCAAATATCATAGTGAGGTTCTCAGAGGATTCAAGTGTTGTCTTTTAAGAATGGAAAACCTGGACCAGCCCCGTGGCGCACTCAGGAGAGTGCAGCACTTGGGAGCACAGCGGCACTTCCACCACGGGTTCGGATCCTATATGGGGATGGCCAGTGCAGGCGACACCAAGCCAAGGGTTGCGATCCCCTTACCGGTCACAAGAAAGACAAAAAAAGAAAACCTAACTACCTCCTTTTCCAAATGCAGTTTTTTAATTTCTTGACAGATGCAATACGCCAATCACTTGCATTTATGTATGATTAACAGAGTAATTTAAATATCCCACCTACATTTAATCCTACAACTGTAGACATCATCTGTGTTAACTATTTCTCTTACAAATTGGTTAAATGAAAATATTCTGGACAATTTTTTTTTTTTTTTGGTGGCTGGCCAGTACAAGGATCTGAACCCTTGACCTTGGTGTTATAACACTTCACTCTAACCAACTGACCTAACTAGCCAGCCCTGTTGTGCAAATTTTTGAAATCATCCTTATATAATGCATACATTAGACTATATATTACATTATTTATTTTGAAACTACTTTTAATGCCATATCATAAAATCCAGAATTTTGTTGTAACAACTCCTCTAACATGGTACAGAAAATATTTTAAAAATCTTGTCTGGGGGATGGCCGATTAGCTCAGACAGTTGGAGTGCAGCCTTATAACACCAAGGTCACAAGTTCGGGTGCCTCTACCAGCTAGCCACACACACAAAAAATCTTGTCTGAAATAACAATAATCCTTATTACTAAAGTTTTTTGTTTTATATTTCTTAAAATAACTTACAATGTTTTACATTATTTTTTATAACAACCTTGTGAGGTATGAATTTTTTTTCTATCATCTACATTTTACTAAAAAAACTGACTTTTTAAAGTGACTTTCTGAGCTCCCAAATCTTGTAACTGATTGCAGCTGAAATCAAACTCATTTTTTTTGGCTCCAAATTCTGTGATTTTTCCCACTGTAGCAGAAACTATTTGGGCTATTCCATTACTCAAAAGAGAAGAATGCAGGCCCAGGAAAATAGACTTGCCCAGGGTCACGGAGCGAACTCTCAGCACGGTCAGCGCTAGACCTGGTCTTCCTGGATCCTAGTTCAGTGATTTGTTCATTTTGTCACATTTTCTCTTCACAGTTCCAAACAGCAATGTTGACATTTGTTAGTTTTCTCATGTGATTTAGAACACATTTTCCTGTAAATAATGATGTCATCCTGAGAGGTCCATTGCATGTATAAAACAAACACAGGAAGGAAAGTGCTGAGTGGAGAGAAAGCCTGATTAATGACAACATAAAAATTTGGAAGAGTCCTTTTTCCTGCCTAGGTCCATTGCATGTATAAAACAAACACAGGAAGGAAAGTGCCGAGTGGAGAGAAAGCCTGATTAATGACAACATAAAAATTTGGAAGAGTCCTTTTTCCTGCCTGTATCTTCTGTCAGCTTTCAATGGAATTTTAATCTTAAGATGAATCTGGCTCTCATACTGATCATTTTAATTCATAAAATTAACTGATAAATTTATTCATTTCTAATAAATTCACATTTTATTTTCTGTAATTTTTCAAAGGTTGCATTTAATTTGAAAAAAATAGCCTGCCACTTTTAAATCATAGGAGTGAATACTCAGACCCCTTTGCTTCCCACCTGGCACAGAGACCTGCTCCTGGGTACAGAAGGCTGCCCAGAGGCCTGCTTTCTTCCAGCGGCCATGGTATTTGAAATTCCCACCTTTATAATCATTTTCAGAAATACTCTGTGAATATTTTTAAAATTTATATGTGTATATATATATATACTTCCTGAAGAACGAGTAACACATTAATCCATTAGTGCTCCATTTTATTTTAGTGGATTTGATCAGAGCGTGAATAACCAATCCACAAAGGCAATGAGATATAAGCAGGTTTAGACTTACAGAGAAAGTTCTAGAGTACTGTTTTTAAAATGCATTGGAGTGACATAGGCTAATGATGAAATGCAGATTCTCATACAGCTAGTAAATCAAAATCTTTGGAAGTAGTGACCAGAACTGGATTTTTAATGAACAACCCCAATGAGTTTTACACACAATAAAGTTGAGAATTCCAGCTTAGGGAATGGGCACACCATTGTAGAGAACTGCAGTAGGGAGCTGTGACCGGCCATGAGGGCACAAAAGGTGGAAGAGCTAGGACTAACTGTCCGCTTCACAAACGTTCCTCAGACTTATCCCTGGGGCAAGCCTTTGTAAGAAAGCTTAGTGTATTAGTCTGTTTCTGTCGCTTATATCAGAAATACCTGAAACTGGGTAATTTGTAAAGAAACGATATTTATTGCTAACAGTTTTGGTGGCTGGAAAGTCCAAAGTCCAGGAAACACATCTAACCATCTGGTAAATTTCAGATGCTGTAGGCATTTTAAAGAAAGTTTCAGTTCTTACTGTTAGGGCAGTTCATGATTCCACAGGGCGCAGCTCTCAGAAGCCATTCACCTGCATCCCCCTGCCTTGTCCCCACTGCGGCTCCCGCATTCTCCGTGCAGGCTGCGGGCTGCAGGCTGCGGTCTGGCTCTGCGGGGAGATGCAGGCTGACTCGGCGGCTGCACCGTCCACATCCTGCCTGCCTCGGGGCGCCGCCGCCCGCTCAGCTCTGCGCTCTCATTGGCCGCCCTGCAGGAAGATGAACGCCGCCGCTTCTGTTTCCTTTTGATGCTGCTGTGACACACGGAGGGGGGGCATGTTTCCTCAGGAGCTGGCTCAGAAAATCAAGGGCTACCAGGAGCAGATCGCCTCTTTGAACTCCAAGTGCAAGATGCTGACGATGAAAGCCAAGCACGCCACCATGCTGCTGACGGTGACCGAGGTCGAGGGGCTGGCGGAAGGGACCGAGGACCTGGATGGGGAGCTCCTCCCCGCGCCTTCGGCCCACCCCTCCGTGGTCATGGTAAGGATCGCCAGTCTCCGCCGCTCTGCGCTGCTCGCCGGAGCCCGGCCTTCCCTCACCTGGGCTTGCTTTGGGGATCGGCCTGAGATCTTGTAGATTTGACTCGAGAAACAGCTTCCTTAACTCTCTCTGACTACATCTGAGCCGGGGCCAGTCTCTGACAAAGTAAACACTAACAGTTGAGACGAAACTATTTGCTTGAGACCGCTGAATTGCTTAACATGCTGAAAGTCTGCCCTGCATTCGTTTATAATGTAGCAATAGCACTGAGAGGCTGAGCCTTCAAACAAATCCCTCTGCAGTGTTCTAGTTGTCTGGGGGATGGTAGAATCATGGTACATATACTCATATTTAGTTGTGTTTTTCAAGCTGACCAGATATATGCATGTTGTATAAATGTTTAATAAAAATTAGATGAAAAGCTATTATTAGAAAAATAAGAAAATAGAAGAAAAAACAAAGTTTAGCTTTGGATTAAAATGAATAAACTTTATTAAGTTTTATTGTGTATCTTTTTTTCCTATACACTTTGCATCTAAAGTGCATTGAGCATTTTGGTATCTACAGCGTTTGCCAGAGCTGTATATTTTCCCTCATATGTGCTGTGCCTCTATTGGCAATATATTACTTTGGGTGCACTTATCTCCCTAGGATATTCAAAACTTGAGATGTTCACCAAAGACCCAGCTTTATTTTGTAGAACCTTTCCCCATTTGTATAATTCTTGATTTTTCTAGTTATTTGTAAAGACAACACTCAAAAAAATTGAAGTATTTAATCAAAAACAAAACTCTTAAATGTGATATGCACCCTCCTCCCCGATTATTTTGCAAATGGTCCCTAGCACCATATTCACTTGAAGACAAATCTTTTAAATACTAACACAGAATTAATATGTAAACTGGGTCTCAGTAATTCTAACTTTTGTTATGTAATTATCTTTGTTTTGACATGTGCCTAACCAGGTCTTTTGATAACACAGCTAACTGATTTTCATGTCCTTTGGGCTACACTTTATGTGGCAGATGACTGCAGGTCGCTGTCACACTTTGCTGTCACCTGTCACTGAGGAGTCTGGGGAGGAGGGAACCAACAGTGAGATTTCCTCTCCACCTGCCTGTCGCTCCCCTTCACCTGTGGCTAATACAGATGCTTCTGTTAATCAGGTACCTCCCACTTGGTGTTCCTCTAGCAATAATGTTCCGGGAGGATGCAGGACTCCATTCTCTGTTCTCATTAGACTGTGGGTGTGACTATTAGACTTCGTTGCATTTGGTTTTAGAAACACACCATTAGACACAAACTGTGATTGTCATGTGAGATCTCTGGCTCAGTATGTCACCTCCTCTAATGAGCTACTGACACTGAGATGAGCAAAAATTAGGCCATGAAAATTACGGCCCAAGAAGGCCCTGTTTGAAGGTTTGATAGCTGTAGTTACTAACAGTCACCTGGGATGGGGCTCTGCATCCTAACAGAAAATGAAAGGTCTGTGCCACTGTTGTAAAATAACACGATCCTATGGCTATGTTAACATTCATTGAACATAGTGCTGACATTTACCAGCTCAGATTTTGAAGAAGGAAAACTTCTATTCATTATATCATACTTTTTCTTTCTTTACTAATTATGGACCAGTTTAAGGGATGTCAGCCAATATGTATATTGGATTGCCTACTAGATTTGAGTTTTCTTACTTACCTTTTAATAATCTTATGTTTTATTTCCTATGATATGGGGATAATACCTTTTTGTTATGAGATACCTTTTAGAATACATGATATTAAATACAGATTACACTGAATTAATGTCAAAAAGTTTTCATGAGAAATATTGAATATAAATCAAAAAGATGCTTTTACAAAAGACAAAAACTTTTTATGCATGTTAAGTAATACTTCATTATGGTTTTTAGCCAAAGCAACTAAAAATTTTTTTAATTACATTGTATGAAATTATGTAAGTGTTCCAAAAAGTTGAGATGTATTATCAAGGAAGAAGCATTAAACAGAGCAAATGTGTTTTATGAGCTATATTATAAATCAAGTATATTACTCTTATTTTAAAGCAGAAGCATTCAAAATAGGAAAAAGGAATATAAAAGTGATGAAACCTTTAGATAATACAGTTATACAGTTCTCTTGGTAAAAATCAGTGTAGCTCTAGGGAATTTATCAACTCATCCATTCATCAAATACATTCTGAGCATGTGCTTGGCACAAAGGCTTGTGCTGGGCCCTGGGATGTAACCAGGAACGAGGCAGCTGTGGTCCTGCCTGCAAGAACCTTACAATCGAGGGAAAGGTAGACATGGGACAAATAATAACAAAAGTGATAGGAGGGAATTAAAAACAACAACAAAAAAAGAGAAGTTCAGGGTGCTCTGGGGGATTTGGGAGACTGTTCCCCAAATTCTGATATAAAAATATGTTATTACTCATTCTGTGGCAATATGTTCTTCCTTGTGGCCACAGATGTTATTAGAATCAGAGAAATTGGTCTATAGTCAGCTGACTATTGTATAGAAAAAAATTGTGTAATATGCTTAATGTTTTCAAATAGAACAATAAATACTCATTTTGAAACTAGCACTATGGAAAAAATACACCTTTTCTCTCCATGCTGCTTCTTGTAAAGTGTCTTTCAATGTGCACATGAAAGTGCCCCATAAATGATAAGACATGCAAACATTTTTGTTATTATTACTTGGCATCAACCATAAAGCTTACCTTCTTGTAAAGTGTCTTTCAATGTGCACATGAAAGTGCCTCATAAATGATAAGACATGCAAACATTTTTGTTATTATTACTTGGCATCAACCATAAAGCTTAATCAAATCCTGAAATCGAGTGAAATTATCCTTTGTTTTAATCTTGCTTTGAGACCTCTTCCCCAGTAACAGGAAAACATTAATTAAATTGCATTATTAATCTAACATACTTGTATGTGATGCTGCAAATTAGGAGAAAATGTCTTTATTTAGTTTGTCAGTTAGCTTTACTCAGGAAGCTGTTAAAAAGCAAACAGATTATGTTTGTGTTGCTGAAACAAATCAATCCCATCATGACTGCCATGTGTTCTTCTCGTACAGTAATATGTTAGAGGACAGTGAAAAATTACAACAATGTGACCAGTAATGCATTGGATTTACAAAATCATCTCTTGAAACTGAGCAAGCCATTTAGAGCCCCTTAACTTCTAGTTTTCAAGTTCAAAATCCTGCACAGGATGTGCACAGCTGTTTCAAGGAGTAGCCAAATATAACTGCTTTATGAAATCACAGCTGTTAAAAAAAGGTTTTGTGCTTGCTGTATCTGTAAGTAGATCTCCATTATACAAGGAACGGATCCCACTCACAGTCAGTGTGTTCTATCTCTGACAGTAGCTATTAGCTAAAATGTAGCAACAATTTAGCTTACTTTAGGGTAGAAATAATGAGGCATCCCCTGCATTTGCTGCAAGCTTCTTAATTCCCCTTACGAACAAGCCAAGACTTAGTTCCATGGAAGAGCTAAGAGAAGTATAGGTTTGAGAAGAGCAATCTTGTAATCGGGAAATCACTGGCCTCCTAGTCAAAAACCTCACACTGGATCCTGCTCTTCCTCCCTAAGCTGAGTGTACCTGGGAAGTCCCTCAACCCCCTCATTTGTAAGTGAGAAGTGACACTACTTAATTTGTGCTGGCCAGTTTGCTTAGTTGGTTATAACACCAAGGTCCAGGGTTCGATCCCTGTACCAGCCAGCCAACAAAAAGAAAAACAAAACAATACTACTTAATTCACAAAATTGTGAAAATTAAATATGATGTTAATCATTAAACTACATTTTAAAGTGGAAAATGCTGATCAAATAGTAGCTACAATTGTTAAAATTTATTTCTTTAGGAATCTACTGGGTAATAACTCTCATAACTTGGGCACCTAAGCAACAAGAGACATATTTCTAAAGGTGATTCCTCACTACAGCAAGTGTTGACTTTATTTAGTAGTTACTTAGAGTACTGATTGATTTATTTTATTTAATTTTCGTAGTCCTCAAATAGATCCAAATTATTCATTTATAAAAGGCGATATATTTTCAAATCTTTTTTAGAAACCAAGAGTTGCCATTTCTGTCTATAGGCATGAGCTACACACACACACACATATACACACAGAACCAGAAAAACAATCTTTTTTTGTAACAAATTTATTTTATTCTTTTTGGGGTCTTCTTTATTTATAATAGGGTATTTAATTTAAAATGTTTACAACATTCGAAGCCACTTTTTGCTTTTTTTGTGGACAGTAACAGCATTCCCTCCACCTATATGAAATAATAGAGTTTACAAAAGTGCTTTCATAGCAGGATTCATCATGAACATATATGCCTGCCTGCTGTTTGCCAAACTTTGTACAGCGTGCTCAGGATGAAAGACTGAAAGCACTGTCCCAGTCTTTAAGGAGCTCACAGTTTCTGTGTGAGAACAGGCAAATGCTTACAATGGAGTGTGGCAAGCGGTGTGACAGAGGGCAGCGCAGAGTGTCATGGGAGGACAGAGAGCGAGCCCCTAAACCAGGCTGGGGTTCAGGCATAGGTCAAGGATGGCCCTGTCGTGTTAAGGGAGGACTATAGGTTAGGCAGTTGGAGTGCACTAGGATCGTGTGAAATGAAGTTTTCAGGCAGAAGGAACCATACGTGGGAAGCTGTGGAGGCAGGAAGAAAAAGGCCCATCAAGGCAACTGCATATAGTTTCAGTGTAATTGGAGAGACATAGGTTTGGAGGAAGAGGAGGGGGAGGAAATGAGACTTGGAAGAATGCAGGAACCACATTATGAGGGAACTTGAATGCCACACAGAAGAATTTGAAAGTCATCCAGAAGCTAATAGTTAACCATTGAGGGAATTTAGCACACACCATGCATATGTACACACACATGCACACACACACAAGTAAAGTTGGCTTGAGTCATTTTGGGGGTTTTCTAAGTGGGTGAAGCAAAGGTTAAAGGGACAAGGGAAACAAGAATGTGGGCAAGAAAGGGGTTTAAGTAACTTTGGACATAGCTGGAAGTACCTGTGGGGAGGGCAGTTCTGTAATGACAGTATTCAAGGGTGCAGAGGACTGAAGTTGAGTAGAAGTGAGTGAGGATCAGTGGATTTGAGCCTATCGAGGTAATCCACCCAAGATGGTGACAGGGTTAGGAGTGAAGAGGAACCAGTCCCATGTTCCAATGTCATCAATAAATGCTGGGGACTTATCTGGAAGCCTCAGCAACAACAACAACAAAAATGGGTGGAAGGTGTCATAGTCACTGAAATGTTACTTCATTTGATGCTCTAAACCATCCAGTGTTGTAGCGATGAGGGACAAGATGTGCACAAGGTATAAGTGACTGGCTGCAATCATATAGCTACTTAGGAGGAGAATTTCAACTATTTCAGGTGTTCTGACTCTAGTCTGAACTCATTCTGCTGCATGCTCCTTCTCCTGCCCTCTTACAGACCCTCCAAACCACCAGGCTGTTTTCTTGGTTTCTCAGATGACTGGGGCCTTCTTCAGTACTTTTTCCCAATACATGATTTTCAATAAGGCTCAGGTAGTTTAAGTGGACATAATTATCTTCAACAGTATGACTGCAAAAACAGAGAACTTGACGATAGCAATTCACAGAATATAAACATGATTCCGCCAATTCAATTTCTATTGAGATGCATATAAATAGTCATAGAAACAACTGAAAACACAACAACTATATGTCTTGATCTAATAAATTTCATTATCATTACTAACTCAATATGTAATGTTACTTATAACCCAAGAGAGTAAAAAAAATTTTAAAGGTGATTGATTTCTTGTGTACTTCCAGGAAATACTTAGAAGAAAATCTTTTTGTTTCTTAGAGTAGTTTTAACTTCCTTATTACATTTTCCCTTATTTGCTATCAAAATAGTTGAATTAATATCTGTAAATAATGAACTCACAAATCGTGGAGATCTGACCACATTTGAAAAATTGCTTTCTACAGATTTAATTTTATTTAAATCAAGTACTTTTAAAAATTATTCAGAACTTTAATCAATACATTAAACAACATTTTAGGAACTAGGTCATTTAGCTTCTCTTCTTTTGCTATACTAGCTAATCAGTCATTAAATACCTGTGTACCACTTAAATACAAAGGATTTTATCAAATTTTTATCAAATATAAAATAAGAATGAATTTTGGCAACTTGAAATATTGGTAACATTGTTTTTTTCTATATAAAACAAAATTCTAAAGCAATTGTAATGTGCTTTGATATGATCTTTAAATTTTTTTTATCCCAAGAATTTACTAACTTTAGTTAGTAGTGCCCAGTGAAAGTGGTAAATCATAGGCCTTTCCTCCCCATGGCAAATAGTCCCCAGAGCGTGTTAATCTAGACTTTGTCTTCCTTCTGAATCTGATGCTGCGCTTCCACTCGCAGGACATTGCATATTACCAAGCCTTGTCTGCTGAGAGGTTGCAGTCAGATGCAGCAAAGGTCCACCCCAGCATGTCAACAGTTCAGGAGTTCTATGAACCAGGACTGGAGCCATCTGCTACTGCCAAACTGGGTGATTTGCAGCGTTCTTGGGAAACCTTAAAGAACGTGGTAAGTCTTTAAGATGTGAAATTGTTTAAGCCCACCAGACACCCCTGACCTTAGCAATTGTCTTATGAAATACATGCAGAAAGTTTACACATCCAGTACACAGTTGAATACCTTCTGTTGGGCCACAGAGGTAAAACAGTGAGGAAATAAATGTTGTAATCTGGAAGATAAGGGGCAAGAAAACTTTGGTAATATCCCTTTTCTTGTTTAGATCAGTGAAAAGCAACGCACACTCTATGAAGCTTTGGAACGCCAGCAAAAGTACCAGGACTCCCTTCAGTCCATCTCTACAAAAATGGAGGCCATCGAGATGAAACTCAATGAGAGTCTTGAGTCCGACAGGAGCCCGGAAAGCCAGATGGCTGAACATCAGGTAAAAATAGCAATGACTTCAGTTTCCTGTATGATTAAATGGGTGCGTTCTTGTGACTGGTTGGCCTGTCAGGGATACATTTGGGGACGGCAGGCTGACTTTTTTTTTTTTTTTTTACTATATCAGTTTTTACACAGTAAACAAAATTCCAAAGGGTGACTGTTTCTACCACTGCTTCAGGGAGGGACCTAAGAAGGAAAAAAAGAAACTCAGACCTTGAATCTAATTAAAGTTACACGCATTGATGTTGCTTTTTTACTCTTATTATACAAAGTGTACTTCCTCACAATTGCCAGATTATTTTGATTTTGTTGTGAGTCATTGCTGTAAGAATAGAAGGTAACGCAGATCTGCCTTCTGTGGGTATTATTGTTTTAAGAAACTTAGCCAGTGTATGCCCAGCACCTCCCCATTGTCGCTTATGGGAATAAGTCTCACACTTCAGTGGGCAAAGAAGCAGTTGAACGTTAAGGGATTCTAGGTTCCAGTCTTGCAAATGTCCCTGATTTGAATCATTTGTTAAAAGGTTATATGAACAAGGCAAACCTTCAGCTTTACATGAAAAACAAAGATGATTATATTAATCTGACTCAGAAAGGTAATGTTAAAAACACATCAATTTAAAATGCGCTCTAAGAAAGATGCATATGTTAAAATCTGGTTAATACTTTAGCAATACTATCAGGTGTGCCTGACGGTATGACACACAGTCTCATTTATATGATATAACTGGGGCATGTATTCACCTATGTATTCAGTCACCACGATACGGAGAAATACTGTCTATCCCTATCCAGGACCTAGGAACATGTGACAGCCCTATTTAAGGTAGAGGAAAAGAAAAATATTTTTAGATGTTAATTAAGAGCTATAATAGCATGGTGTGATAAGTGTTTCTGTCAAGGACAGGGAAATTTATCAGCTTCAAGAGTGAACTCTGTACTTTATGTTTCCTCTACTTTATAGCTGTCTAGTTTGGAAGCCAGGAAAACCTTAGAATACATTGCTGTTCATATGTGTAGTCAGATACAACTGCATTTTTTTGCAATATAAGCCCTTTCAGTAAAACACAAAAATGATAACATTTCATCTAGAGACAGCATATTGAGAAATAGTGGTTTCAGTTTTTTGACATTCTTGTGACTTCTTAAGATAGAGATCAACATGCGTAGCATTCATTTTTAGGCCTTATTTTGGTAAAACTAGAGTGTGCTATAAAAGTATGGAATTGAAATTAACTGTTGTTTGCTTAGTCCATACCCATCATGAGGACACGCAGGGACTCCTGTGACTGTGACGATGCTATTTTCCTCTGAGCTCCACCCATTTTCTTAATAGACTTCTAACTTCCCAAGCCCCTCTCCTTTCCAGAGGGGCCTTGGGGTCTCACAGTCCTCTTTACCTGATGCTCCCATTTTCTAATTGCCAACAGCCACCTCATTTCCATCTGCAGGGATTGTCCCCATTGCCCCAGCATGCTTCTTGGGGTTCCTTGCTTGTCTTCTGTCTTGCACTTTTGTCTGCCCTGCTGTCCCTGCACCTGTGCTTCTCGGTACCTGGAGGAGGGAGGGTGTCCCTCTATTCCATTACTCCTCCTCAGGCCAACTTCGATGGGCTGTTCTTTAAAAGGCCACTTCCTTGGAGCTTCCAAAAGGAATAGAGCATAAATTATTCAACAGCTGGAATAGAGTGAATTTGAGGGCCATACACTCAGATTCTCAGAAGCTAGTGATCCAGGAGAAGGCTTAACTAGTTTGACTCCTTTTTTCTACCTTCAGGTCGTCTCCGCCTTTGTTCAAGGCACATAAGTTTTGTGGCCAAGGTGACTGAGCACAGGTCTCAAAAGACCCTTCACTAGTCCTCACAGGATTTAGGAAGTGCAGGAAAACAGGATGCTGGGGACCTGCCCTTACATTCCAGAGTTTCTCACTGAAAATGCAAATTAGCTCCCAATCAGCACCACTGCCCTCCCTCTCGTCATGAGTGTAAAAACACACACAAACTGAATGCAGAGCAAAATTTTTTCAAGGGATTAAGTGGAAAAAACCCAAAATTGCACATGAATGCTCAGCGTGCAATTAGAAGTGAAGCTGTAACTTTTTTGGTAATTAAGGACAGCCATGGGACTTTTCTTCTTTACTGTGTTGGAAGGGGCAGTTTTAACCATCATAACAGTGAGGAGATGTAGCTAATTCAATGATTACCAGTCATTGGGTCTTAACAATTATATTAATGCTCTAATGAAAAGGAGAGAAAATATAAATAATATATAATGCAATGTCATTTCTCATATCATCACAAATCTAACATTTTCCATCTGACCTACTTTTGCTAGCTTTTGCTGTCCGTGCCTAAGTTCCACAAATACTAGGACAGAGCTGCCCACATGCAAAGCTAATGGTAGCATCATATTTAAATTTGTTCTTAGCTTCTGGCATGGTACTTAAAAAATTCCAAGCACTATTGTAGAATTACTGTTTCAATTCCAACTGAATGGGGGTGAGAAAGTCCAGTATGCTTTTTATATTTCCTAGGAATTACTAGAAATACTTCAATTGTTATTTCTTTGCCACCACTCTCTTGGAAGTATTAGTGTTTCTTTAAAAACTAACCTAATTCCTGCATTTTCCCCCTAAATACGAGTCTAAATCTACTGAATTGGGTGGACTGCTGGGCATTTCCTGTTATCCTCTCTAAATTGTACAGCAGATTCAATTTTCAGACTTTTATGCATTTCATAAGCTGACTTATGGCTGTTCTTAGTGTTAAGCTCTCTGTGATCAGGACTTTCCTTGTCACAGGGCATCTGATGCTTTTTGGAAATATGTTGTCTTTGCCACACTAAGCTCTGTGATGTATAGTAGGCAGCATTGTGAGATTATTTTGTTCTTGTTTTATATTATATAACAACTCAAATAGAGTGTGAAGAAAACTGTGTTCATATAGACAGTTCTGACAGTCAAAACAAAATTCATGTTTTCCTTTGGTGTTGAAGCAAACATGAGCTCTTTGTTTTGCCCTTACTTTTAAAAAAGTTTAGTATTTTAGAGAAGCTCAAGGTACTTCTCTAAACCATGTAAGTGTCATACACATGCCCTCCTTGTAATCACAAGTTAGAAACCCAAAAAGATGTGCGTTTCATCTTCCTCTCCTTATTTTTGAATCAGATATTGTGGGGGAGCTGTTGGCTCCCAGCTCTTGTGCTCAGAGTTACAAAAGAGAAGACAAATTTAAATGCTGGATCTTTTTTCTTTTTCTTTATTATTGAAATTGAAGTGAAATTCACATAGCATAAAATTAACCATTTTAAAGTATGTTATTTAGTGGCATTTGGTACATTCACAATGTCATACAACCACCACCTCTATCTGGTTCCAGAACATTTTCATAACCCCAGAAAAAAACCTCAGAACCATTGAGCTTGGCTGCTGGATCTTGAAATTAGAAACTCTAGTTACCTTCCAAAAATATCCGCTCTCCCTTAAGAGGAAACTGAAGCATGGATAGAGAGGCCTGCCTCTAGCAGGATGAAAACTAACTAGCACTTTGTACAGAAAACAGAAAGGAGGTTGTGGGCTAGAGTGGTGGGAGGTTGATAAAATGAGATCGAGCCAGGACTTTGGGGAGACACAGAGTTTAAAAATTTGGAATAGCAACAGGAGTGGGTAGGAGGCACTATAAATGTAATGTGTGTAGAAAAACACAGAGGATAGGGTGAGAGTGAATATGGTGTGAACTCATGAAGAGTCTGTTCTTGCTTATATGGAAGGATCAGTGCAAAAAGGACATAACGAGGTCAGAATAATTATGGCGAAAGCTTTACAGTCAGACCAAATAATATGGGTGTTATACTTTTAGCATTCAGGTACCAAAAATGACTATAAAATAGTAGAAAATAACTTGCTGGGTGAAAAATAGTTTGAATGTATAATGAATAGTACCAGTTTGTAAATTCAATGCAATCACATTAAAAAATCCCAGCAAGTATTTTTTTTTTTTCCTTTTTGTCTTTTTTTGTGACCGGCAATGGATCGCAACCCTCAGTGTTGCACCCGTACCGGACTGGGACCGGCAACGGGATCGCAACCCTCGGTGTTGCTCCCGCACCTCACTCAGCCAGTGAGCGGGAACCAGTCTGCAGGAAAGGGTTCTCTGAAGATGTGACAATTAACCCAAGGTGCAAAGGATGGAGAGAGCCATGACACTTCCAGCCTGAGAATAGAGAGAGCTGGGGCCTTGGAGTAACTGAGGAAGGCAGCGATGTAGAGAGCAAGAAAGGAGCGTGGTACAAGAGACAGGAAGGCTGGGAACATACAAATATGGAACAAAGTCTGGATTTTGTTTTACAGGCAAGGTACCATTAAATATTTTAAAGCAGGGGAATGACAGGATCTGATTTACATTTCTAAAAAGTCACTGTAATTGCTTCCTAAGGTAATGGATTGGAGAGACAAGAATGTCAGCGGGTAGACCCATCAGTAGATGTTACAGCAATTCAAACAAGAGAGGAAATTGACTTCGGCTTTGGGCGGGGGACAGTGGAGATATGCAGATATGTGAGATACACTTTGGAGGTAAAAGCAGTAGGATTCAGCCATGGATTGGATGTAGTGAGTAAAGGAGAGGCAGGTGTGGGGAATGACTCCTGATCTCCAGCTTGAGCCGTGAGGAGAAGGGAGGTGGAGGGTGGGGAGGAGGCAGGTTTATACTGAATAGATGGAAACGCCCATGAACTGGGGGAGTTGAGTACACAGGCCTGAAATTTAGGACAGGGGTCTGGCTTAGTTAGGGACCTTTGCTGAGCACCTTTGGAAGTGCTCAGCATTAGGAAGCATTTGTGGCTTTGGAAATGATGACCTCACCTGGAGAGACTGTGAAGAGAGAAATGAGGGCCTGGAAATCGGCCCTGAGAAACTTCCCATTTGGGATTGGATAGACAAGGAGAAAAATGAGGAGGGTGTCATGGTGTAGAAACAGGTTACAGATTTTCTCCCGTCTTGTATAATGTGAAAGTGATGCATTTGATTTCAGCATAGAATGGGAGACTCTTGGACGTTGTTGATTATACTCCCCTCTCATTACAGATGAGCCTGTTGAATACCAGAAGGGTTAGTTAACTTTAGTAGCAGCAGGGCGGAGGTCAACAGGGCTTGGAAATGTTCTGTTTCTTGATCTGGGTGGCAGCTGCAGGGAATGTGCAGTTTGTGAAAATTCACAGAGCTGCACATTTGTAGTCTGTGCACTTTTCTAGGTGTATACAATAAGGTCAATATGATGGTTTATTTTAAAAAATCAATTGGACTTGACACACGATTAAGAGAAGGTTTTGTTGTTGTTACGTGGGTTTTTGGTATTTGTTGACAGTCCACTGAGAAAGCTTATAGTGAAGCCCATTGTCCTAAGGAAAAGATAGGAATTATGCAAATAAGAGCACATTGGAAACTGAAATATTAGTGAATATAAAGCCCGTGTTAATTAAAGTCATGGTTGCATCTCTAGTGGTAGTGCCTGTTTTTCCAACACACCATTCAAATCCTAAATAAGAATTTCTCCTGTGAAGATTCCAGCTAAAGAGCAAGTCATAAAATACCAAAAATGAAAAATAAAAACCATGTATAATTGTGATGGATGTTAAACAGAAAAACAGGGTACTATTGAGGGAAAAAATGATCAAGATTTTCTCTAGATTAGGTGGTCAGGAAAGGGTTCTCTGAAGATGTGACAATTAACCCAAGGTGCAAAGGATGGAGAGAGCCATGACACTTCCAGCCTGAGAATAGAGAGAGCTGGGGCCTTGGAGTAACTGAGGAAGGCAGCGATGTAGAGAGCAAGAAAGGAGCGTGGTACAAGAGACAGGAAGGCTGGGAACATACAAATATGGAACAAAGTCTGGATTTTGTTTTACAGGCAAGGTACCATTAAATATTTTAAAGCAGGGGAATGACAGGATCTGATTTACATTTCTAAAAAGTCACTGTAATTGCTTCCTAAGGTAATGGATTGGAGAGACAAGAATGTCAGCGGGTAGACCCATCAGTAGATGTTACAGCAATTCAAACAAGAGAGGAAATTGACTTCGGCTTTGGGCGGGGGACAGTGGAGATATGCAGATATGTGAGATACACTTTGGAGGTAAAAGCAGTAGGATTCAGCCATGGATTGGATGTAGTGAGTAAAGGAGAGGCAGGTGTGGGGAATGACTCCTGATCTCCAGCTTGAGCCGTGAGGAGAAGGGAGGTGGAGGGTGGGGAGGAGGCAGGTTTATACTGAATAGATGGAAACGCCCATGAACTGGGGGAGTTGAGTACACAGGCCTGAAATTTAGGACAGGGGTCTGGCTTAGTTAGGGACCTTTGCTGAGCACCTTTGGAAGTGCTCAGCATTAGGAAGCATTTGTGGCTTTGGAAATGATGACCTCACCTGGAGAGACTGTGAAGAGAGAAATGAGGGCCTGGAAATCGGCCCTGAGAAACTTCCCATTTGAGATTGGATAGACAAGGAGAAAAATGAGGAGGGTGTCATGGTGTAGAAACAGGTTACAGATTTTCTCCCGTCTTGTATAATGTGAAAGTGATGCATTTGATTTCAGCATAGAATGGGAGACTCTTGGACGTTGTTGATTATACTCCCCTCTCATTACAGATGAGCCTGTTGAATACCAGAAGGGTTAGTTAACTTTTTCAGTCACTTTGGTCAGTGACACAAACCGTTTCAAAATCAGAAACGTCCTGGCGTTCAGTCTCATATTTTCATTTGGAAACTCAGGTGATGAGGCCCCCTGTTTGGGTTAAATGACTTCCCAGTGGAACGTCTTCCACTCCTCTCAACCGATGTGAGACTCCGTCGAGAAACTGGATGCAGGCGTGTGATTCCACAGTCTTCTTTTCTACAGGCTCTGATGGATGAGATTCTCATGCTCCAGGAAGAAATCAGTGAGCTGCAGTCATCCCTGGCAGAGGAGCTGGTGGCCGAGTCGCGGGAGTCTGACCCCGCGGAGCAGCTGGCTCTGCAGTCCACCCTCACTGTCTTGGCCGAGCGAATGGCCACCATCAGGATGAAAGCGTCAGGGAAACGGCAGCTTTTGGAGGTGACGAGTAGCTCTGAAGTTGCCCTGAGTCAGCTCTTAAAGTTGTGTTAACAAGTCTGCGGGTTACTTAGGTGATCTACATTTTTATTGTTTCCCACTCTGAGAAGCGGGCGTTGTGTTTCAAGAACAAAGCCCCAGTCAGTTGCAGCCATGAATGTGTCCTCTCACCCCTTTCTGACTTATTTCAGGCATGAAATATTGAGAATGTGGGAAGCAAGCACTTGCTTAGACGTGAACCTTGTGAAGAATAACGAGAAGCGGGCGTTGTGTTTCAAGAACAAAGCCCCAGTCAGTTGCAGCCATGAATGTGTCCTCTCACCCCTTTCTGACTTATTTCATGAAATATTGAGAATGTGGGAAGCAAGCACTTGCTTAGACGTGAACCTTGTGAAGAATAATGGTAGAAGGTTTTCAGAATGATTTGCTATGTTTAAATAAGAGCATTTAATGAATGATATTACTAATACTCTTAACAGATAAATCCTACTTAGTCTCTGGGAGCCAATTCAAACATATCAGTTCATGAAAATACATTTGCAATTCTGGTCGTCATGTTACTTAAATATTATTTAACATAGAGACAAATTTTGTCAGCAATAATATACGTGTTAAAAATCAGCTATTTCCCCTTTTATTTGATCTCTTATGATTCTTGGTCCTAAGCATATACAATGTTCATGTCGTTGCTCCTGTAATTTGGTTAGACTGGAGGCTCCAGAAAGACCTCTGTAGTGCCTGTCTTCTTTTATCTCCAGGCATGAGAGCTCGTCTGGCATATAATTGGTTCTCAATACCCTTCTTATGATATGGACTGAATATTACTTTATTTAGCTGTCGATTATACCATAATTCAATTTATCATGGCCCTATAGTTGGGTGTGTAGGGCTCTTTCTAGTTTTACCTATTGTAAGATTAGTCAAATCATATGCTCCTATATTTATTCTGGAGAAATCTAAAATCAGTGTGTCCACCCTACTTAGTAATCTCCATTTTTTTAAGAAAAATTCAATTTAAAAATAATAATAATGAGTTACGAATAAAATAATTTTTAAAAGAATATATCAGAGTCCCTTATCTTAAAAGTTAACTCTGAGTTCATTTGTATTGCCCCCATTCACTCTATCCAAAACTTGCGAGGTTTTAAAATGAAGTGATTCATCTGGATTTTTTGTTAATATGAATTATTTGTAATCATTGAAAAAACCCAGAGTTCTAACCTAAAAATTTGGATTTTTGCCTTCATTTGTGACACAAAAAACATTGGGACATGGCTTCCCATGGGAATCAATTGCCTGAAACTGCATTTTAGGTGGGCTGCCCTTTTAGGTGGGCTGTGCTTTCTTCAGTTTTATACAGTCCTCACCACCCCCTGCCATTTCCCAGACATTGGGGTCAAGTGTCTATTGCCATTTACCAACTGTTCTAGTCCTTGGCTGATTTCCATCATTCACATTACTGCTTGGTCCTACCAGGTATATTATTTAACAGCATCTTGTTCAACTCTAGGTACACATTAGAATTATCGGGGAAGCTCTTGAAAAATATTGATCTTGAGACACATGCACAGAAATTCTGATTTATTGCTCTGAGGCATGATCTAAGTAAGCATAGGTTGTTTTTTGTTTTTGTTTTTGTTTTAATTTCACAGGTGGTTCATATGTGTAGCCAGGGCTTGGAACCATTGCTTTATTATGTTAAATCTCAAAGAATTCACCTTATGGTGACCTATGTTAAATTCTACTTAATTCTTTAGGAGAAGTTAAATGATCAGCTGGAGGAACAGAGACAGGAACAGGCCCTGCAGAGGTATCGCTGTGAAGCCGATGAGCTGGACCACTGGCTCTTGAGTACCAAGGCCACTCTGGACGTTGCACTGGGTACATCCAAGGAGCCCATGGACATGGAGGCCCAGCTGGTGGACTGCCAGGTACAACAGTGGTCTCAAAGGAATATGCTAATATCACAAAGCACATTTTTTAAATGCAGAAAACAGACTGGTAAAAAGGCTTGGTATGGGTACATGATTTTTCACAACCCACTGACTTTTTATATTTAGAGAATAGAGAAGCAATACATTATAGAAAAGCTTAAATGAAATCCAAACTTGGAATTAGTTTTTGAAAAGATTTACCAATAGTATCTTCTCTTTAGAATATCTTCAACTTCCTAAAGGACATTGTTAAAGAGCACAGATATCAAAATACTTAAAATATCTCTCTTTAGTGGCTAACAAGGGATACAAACCCAATGAGAAGAATTAGCACCACCAAGTCAGACTGTGAATAAAAACACCCCCAGGAAGTGCCCCTAGGTGCTCTCTTGCAGTTTTGGCAGCCGGCCAGTAAGGGGATCTGAACCCTTGATCTTGGTGTTATAACACTGTGCTCTAATGAAATTTTGGCTCTAATCCTGATATATAAAAACGTTTCCAACTCTCAGTTTTAGGCAGACAGAGAGACGGACATGGGAAGGTTATCTTTGGGAGGAGAGACTTTGCTTACTCCCATGTTAGATCTCTAGAAATGAATGAGAGGTAGTTGCACTGAGGTTTTTATTCTAATACTATTTTCTTACCTCTTTATTGTGGAAATTTCCAAACATGTACATAAGCATAGAGAAAAGATAATGATTTCCTGTGTACCTATCATCGACCCTCAATGATTATCAGCATATTAGACTCCACAAATGGTGAAGTATGCCTTAACAAGCTCTTTCATTTAATTAACTAGGAAATATCTAGAAAACCTTACCTAATCTGCACGGTTAAATATCGTATGCACAACTTCGTATTTATCCCTTTGGAATCAGAGGAAATACTCAAAAATCATTAATTAATAAACACCACCTTTAAAAAAAATATTTAGTACACCATTTTGGTCATTATGGTTTGAGATTCAAGATGCTATCATCATCTGGACTTCTAAGTGCCTTAGGAAATTTATCTATGTGTATTCAAAGCATTATTGTCCTCTGCCTTGATTATTTAGTACACCATTTTGGTCATTATGGTTTGAGATTCAAGATGCTATCATCATCTGGATTTCTAAGTGCCTTAGGAAATTTATCTATGTGTATTCAAAGCATTATTGTCCTCTGCCTTGATGATAGAGAATAATTGGAGAGCCACATGTGACTGTTTTCTTTTTTTTTCAGAAAAGAGTCATATTTTTAGCATTCTCTTAGCACTTGAAATTACCACCCAAAGTAGCATGTCAAAATTATGTTTTGTTATTCCTACCATCCCTCTCTTTTGGATCTATCTATTTTTATAGTAATGTGTAAAGTCCATAATTCAGATAATATATTTTAGGACTTTCACAAAGTATTAAGGTAGTATTTGCCATACTTTAAGAAACCAGAAGTATATGAAATCACACAAGTACACATCAGTTTACTAAAACCTACTATGTAATTAATTACTACATTAAATTAATTACATTTTTATTAAAATCTAGTATTTAAGTCTGTTAAAATCTAGTCAATTAAAATGTAGTATTAAGCCAGTCATATGATAATTATAACTGTGGCTGTTACGCAGGATTGGAATCACATGATGACTTTTGTGGGCCTGGGAAGTTTGCCTTGGTACGTCTCTCTCCCCATTGAAAATACTAAAAATTATATATTTATTTTAGAGCTGCTATGGTACAAAGACTAATCTGAAGGGGACTCATTATTATATACTCCATACTACTATATTCATTTTTTTCTTCGATTTTAAAAGAAATTAAAATTAAACATTTTCTTGGGCCTTTAAAAATATTTTAGGGATCCTCACCACTGTGCCTAATTTAGAGAAATCAACTCTGCCTAGAATTATATTAATTTTTCAAAAATAATTATCAGGAAATCATCCTTTAATCCCTTTTTCGCTCTTCCATTTCATTCTAGTTTTTTGGTTTGAAGTTATATATATTCTTAAAAGTTGGGGTTGGTCATTTGGTTAGAGCGTGGTGCTAATAACACCGAGGTCCAGGGTTTGATCCCTGTACTGGCTGGTCACCAAAACAAAACAAAGCAAAAGTTGGCAGGATGTCGATAATTCTGATTTTGTACAGGAAAATACAATATCTTTTCTCATTAATAAATTATTTGATTGAATATAAATAGAAAGTACATTTCAGAAAGATCAGAATATAAAAACAGATTGCTTTTATAGAAAATAAAGTGATTTGTTGTTGGGTTTTTCCCCTAGTCTTTTTTTCTGTTTGTTTTTTTTTGTTGTAAGTCCTACCTTGGAAGAAGGGAGACTATTTTGCTATGTCTCTGGATTTGGTTTCCATTTGAAAGGAAAACCCTGTAGCACTAGAGAGTGTCACAAAAAGTTAAAGGAGAATTTTAAGGAAAACTTTTAGAAATGTGAAGTTAAAAGCATCATATTTAAAAAAAAGAAATATAAAAGAGCAGCAACCTGAAAATATATTGACCCAAAGAATCACTGTTTTGAAAGGGAGAATCCTCTTCAAATTAACAAGGAAAACATTGATCATGTGATGTCTTTACTTTTATTAGCTAGAAGTGTCATAACCTAACACAAAAATAAAATGATAATAATAATGGAATAACACTAAGGCAATGGCCTTTTCTCCTTATCTGTTGGCTATATAAAATGGGCTTTCCATTTGTTTTTTCCTTTGTGTTTTTCATTATATAATATCTAATCTTTAAAAAGAGAAAAATTAAGAAGCTCAGGCAATTAAAAAAAATTTGTATACTCTTCTTCTAGGCTGCAAAAAAACACGAAAGCCTGATTGTTTGGTGAAAGACTACAGAAGGAATGTGTTTTGCTCTGTCAAAGTCTTCGCAGAGACCAGCAGAATGTGTGAATTTCATCTTTATTTCTGTTATTACAGAACATGCTTGTGGAAATAGAGCAGAAGGTGGTGGCCTTATCGGAGCTCTCAGTCCACAATGAAAACCTGCTGCTGGAGGGCAAGGCCCAGACGAAAGACGAGGCTGAGCAGCTGGCAGTGAAGCTGAGGACACTCAAGGGGAGCCTCCTGGAGCTGCAGAGAGCCCTGCATGACAAGCAGCTCAACATCCAGGTGGGGGCTCCAGCCTCAGGCCCACAGCGGGACCTTGCATGCCTCTTCTGTGCTTAAGTGTGGACCTGCTTTACTCAAACATTTTAGCATGCTATTTGAATTTTACACTCTGACTTTGGCATAAATTTTCAAACAGGTTCTGTAAGTCTTGAGTCCATAGACCAAGGACTGCAGTGTGGGAAAAGAAAAAAACTGAAAATAATTATGCAAAAAATTTAAACATAGCTCATGGATGAAGATATGCTGACACTTTTACCTTTCTCTTTTATTTCTCCTATATTCTACTTGTTAGATATACTCAGACTGTCTTGTTTAGTGCCCACAACTTTAGAATTGTCATTTATTCCAGGTGAATTTAAACATTTTACTACCATATATTGATCTTAACGTTCCCTAATAGTGATTTTCATTTTATATTGCTAGAGCATTTTGGGGTAATATCTGCCTGACATATCTTTTAACTTTCCTTTGATTTCAACCTCCCTGTGTCCTTATGTTTTAGGTTTGTTTCTTATAAAGAGCATTTAGCTATATTTTGTTGGTCCTAACATTCATCTAATCAGAAAAATCTCTGACATTTAGAGGGCAAGTTTAGTCCATTTAAATTTTTTGTGATTATTGATATTTCTGGACTTTTATTATTTTTTTAGTTTAGTTTTTGTTTTCTTGTTTTGTCTTGCAGTTTCTATTCTTTCTCCTTCTTAACCTTCATTTTTAAGTGACTTCGTGTTTTTATTTGCTTTTTGTCCCCTCTACTTTTTATCGTGCATACCTAACAAATTCTAAGTCAACATCTTTATCTCCAGATCAATATAAGAATTTTAGAATCCTTTCACTCAGTTTCTCCCCATGCATCTTGCATACCATTCTCGTTCAGTATTTTAATTTTGTTTTTTTAAATCTCTATAAATTAGATACTACCATGAGTGTTGTCCTAGGCCAAAAGTAAGAAAATATTTACTGAGTAGCTACTCTATGCTAGCTATTATTTTATGTGATAGAGTGAGGGAGCATGGGGGAGAAGGAATAGCTAGGTCAGTAGTTTAGTTTTGGACAAGTTAAGATTGAGATGAGTCACAATTGGCATTCAGAGGAGAGACCTAGACTTCAATCATCACCCTCTAGGTGGTACTTAAAGGCATAAGATTTGAGGAACTCAACAAGGGTGCAAGGATAGGTCAAGAAGACTAACCCCCAGAACCAAGCCCTGGGGCATAGAATTTTGGAAGATGACTGGCTTATTAAAAATAAATAGAGAATTCATAACTTTCATATATAAAACACGCTAGGGAAATAATGTCTAATAATTTTTGATCTATAATATCAATAAAATATGAAATATTTAGAATATCAACAAATAGCACTTTAAAATTTAAGAACAAAACAACCTTTTTGGAAAACAGCATGGAGATTTCTCAAACAACTACAGACAGAGCTACCATATGTTCCAGCAATCCCACTACTGGGCATATAACCAAAGGAATGGAAATCATCATGTTGAAGGGATACCTGCATGCCCATGTTCATTGAGGCTCTATTTACAATAGCCAAGGTATGGAAGCAACCTAAATGTCCATCGACAGATGACTGGATAAGGAAAATGTGGTATATATACACAATGGAATACTACTCAGCCATAAAAAATAATGAAATTCTGCCATTTGTAGCAATGTGGATGAGTCTGGAGAAAATTATGTCAAGTGAAATAAGCCAGACAAGGAAAGAGAAATACCACATGTTCTCATGTATAACTGGGTGCTAAGAAAGAAAGAAAGGAAGAAAAGACATAAACAATTTCTTGAACTTTCAGAATACAGAGATGGGGGTGATGTAGGGTGGGGTTTAGGGAGGGATAGTTTGGATAAAGGGCATAAAGAAAAATCATGATTTGTAATAATAATATTCTTATAATAAATAATACTAAAAATAAATAAATAATTTTTTTAATTTAAAAAAAGAACAAAACCATGAAAAAATGAAGATTCACTTATTTTTAGTTAGGAATGTAATATTTTAAAGATGCCAATTCTTTCTCAATTAACACATCAGTTTAAGTTATTCTCAACTGAAATATTAACTGCAGATTTTTGGAAAGTGACAAAATGATACACAATGGTACCAGAATTACCTGGAAAAAGAATAATGTGAAAATAATCATAAAATTCTAAAAATGAAGAGTTATGAGGGGTTTTAGTCTTATCATATATTTAAATACAATATTGCAATTATTAAAATAGTTTGGCATTGGCACAATAAATACATGAGCAAAAAAATTAAATGGAATAAATATTCCAGAAACAGATCTCAGTCTATAAGGGAATTTGATGAATGTTTAAGGTGGCATTACAAATCAGTGAACAAAATGTGCCTCACCCTAAATAATAAATAGGCAAATCATTTGAAATATGACAAACTGAATTTTCTACCCCATTTTTTATAGAAAAATGCATCACAGATGGATCAAAGATTTAAATGTAAAAATTTCATTAAACCTGAAAAGTACTCGATGTATGAGGGGTTTTTTTTTTATTTACTATTTTTTTTCAACAGAAACTTATTCTTTCACAGTTCTTTTTTTTTTTTTTTGATGGCTGGCTGGTATGAGGATTTGAACCAGCCTGTTTTTTTGGTTTTTTGTTTTTTTAAAATTTTAGGATAGGAGGAATCTTTGCCAGCATACATTGACTTCAGTATTTTATAGTTTCTTTAAAACTACTGCAGGAAAATAAAAAAGTTCTGTATGACCAAAAAAAAAAAAAAAAAGAAAGAAAGAAAACAAACCAAAACAAATTAACCAAGTTAAAAGTTATAGACAAACAGGGAAACTATGCAATTCACAAATCTTTTGTAAATCAACAAGAAAAGATTATCTAATAGAAATACAGACAGAAGATATGAAGAGATAATTCAAAGGAAAAGGAATACAAATGGCCAATGAACATATGGAAAGATGTTTAGCCTCCCTGTTGGATAAATAAATGAAAATAGAAACAAAATTACAGCTTTTCACTTTAAATTTACATACTTTAAAATGCCTGTGTAATCTGACTTTATAATTAAAGCTAAAAGAAAAATGTTAAAAATGTTAGAATTGAACAAAACTAGAATGATTTCCTAACTGTAAAAGTACACAACAAATTACTTAGTTTTATAAAAAAAGTATCATCGGTCTAATGTGTAATGCTTTTTTTTTTTCCAGTGGTGGTCTATGAATGAACTTAATCTCTAAAGAAGCTAAAAGAAAGGAGGGAAGTCTTTAGAGTTTCATTTTTGATATAGCTATCATTTAGAAATCTCTTATCCTCCCCTGCCCCTCGAGGCAGATGAATGAACTTAATCTCTAAAGAAGCTAAAAGAAAGGAGGGAAGTCTTTAGCGTTTCATTTTTGATATAGCTATCATTTAGAAATCTCTTATCCTCCCCTGCCCCTCGAGGCAGGTAGGAAGGGCAGGGGTAGCCTGATACTCTCACCTGCACATCCAGGGACTAAACAAGGCAGATCGCACATGTTCTGGGCCTCAGGGCCTGGGAAAGGCATACGCATGAGTGAAGCAGGCCCCATCAGGCCTTTGGCAAGCTGGTCTCATGTCTAAGAAGCAGCTGTTACTCAGGGTCAGCTATTGTCATACAAGAATTTACAAACATTAATTCTAAATTTTTGAAATAATTTGAGTGTCAAATAAATCATATCCACAAGCTGGGATTGGTTCTCAGGCCATCACTTTGCAACAGTGGTTCTGAATTCTCCCCATGCTGGTCCCACCAGTTATAAATGAGGTGACATGGAGCAAGATCCTTGAACTTTCCCCTTCTTGCAGACTGGTTTCCTCATCTGTAGCATAGGTATAATAATGATAGTGTTTAACTTAAAAAATTGTCCTGAAAACTTTGTTGCAAGTAAAGCTTGTAATAAATGCACAAATTGCAGCAATTATAATCGTTAGTAACAACCACTAACTGTTTCCAAACCATATTCTTCGGGAGGAAAGGAACTCTGACATGATGAAAAGCTGGGCTGAACAGCTGATAATGCCTGTGCTCACCACACCCAGCAGGCCCTGCCCATGGCCACGGGGATTGTTTACACTGAGTGAAGTCCATATGCTGCCCAGTGTAAGCGTTTTTGAGGTGCTGCTATGTGACGTGTAAACACAGAAAGATGGGATAGTGTTTTACCGCATTAAAATGGGTCACTGTTTACTCTTAAAATATCCATAAATTCCATCATCTTTCATCTAAAGAAGTTTCCAGCATATAAAATATTGATGGGTTTTTTGGTAATAATTAGAGCTTGTTGAGATTATTTTTCTGTCTGTGGGAATAAAAGGCTCCCTGTTTACATTATGGTTGCCATGAAAAGAATCATTTTCCTTCACATAGAAAAGTAAAAATAACTCGAGGTTGATCTGGAATGTTAATTGGGGAAAAAGATATCTTCCATTAAGTGCAGATATTGGTAAGTTTGTGTCTTTTAATTGGGGCTTGCCTGACTCAGGAGGGCTGGAACACTTTCCTAAGTCTTACATGGCTGTAAGTGCACAATTTCTAACAGCTGTGTCTGTAAAATAGTAATACCTATTTCTTTCAATCTTTTGATCTAATTGGACTCACATTGGTATCAATGAATAACCAATCTCTTTTAATCCCCAAACAGACTTTCTATACATGAAGAGATACGGACTTTACAGGCATCTCTTGAATTACATGGTATCTTCCTTTGTAAGAAAATTAAGTCAGGGTTGGCTAGTTAGTTCAGTTGGTTAGAATGTGGTGCTGATAACACCAAGGTCGAGGGTTTGATTCCTGTACCAACTAAATGCCAAAAAAATAAAGCTTAGGTCATTTTCACACATTATCATCCATCAACAGCACAGAGAGTTTGCCCTATATAAATAATAAAATGCTTTATAAAGAAATATTTTACTTAATGTATAGCATTTCCCAGTCTTCACTAATCTTCCAAGGAATGTTCCTGGCAAAAGTGGTTACTATCCTAGTATTTCCAAAATAAACAGCTTACATAACCCTACCCAGTGGGGACTGTGGTGACAGAAGCCACCTTATTTCCTATTCCCTAGATATGAAAGAAAACTGTTAACACACTTCAGAGAAAGTAATTACCATAATTTTGTTCTTTCTGACAGTTCCTTCTCATCCCAAGAGAACAAAGAATGAAATTTGAACTGGATTTTTAATTATTTTTTTCTTTCTGAGGTCCGAGTCTTATGTTTCAAAATGACTTATTATCAGTCTGAAAAATTCCTTAACTGAAAAGCCGAACCTAACCACATGGAAAATACTTACTAAACATCTGCTTTTGATGCTGCATAATTTTTTTCTCTAAAGCTGCAGTATCTATCAGTCAGATATAATCCCCTTCTTAGATTTTAAGTCTTAGAATCTGAATGTATGTCTGTGCATGTAAAAGTAAGTTGTTCTTAAGACCTAATATTTCAATTGTTGTTTTTACAAGCACAGAACTAGTGTGAGGAATTTGAAAGAAACACTCTCAATCACATGATAGTAACCTGAGTCGGAGGGTACGTTGGCACCAAGTGCTGTGAGAAGTTACCAGAGGAGTATTCAGGCTGGGCTCCGAGAAACAAACCTGTGCTGAAAAAAGCAGAGAGGATGTGGCCCGGATCCCACAAAAGAACGTCACCAGGTCATGTCCAGGGCCACTATTTTGTCAGCCGGAGTGGCTCTGAGTGGGGAAAGCTTTCAATCTCATATACCGACTTCTTGAGGTCATTCTCTACAGGTCCCTTTAACCCCCCGTTTTCTCCTTGGCTGGAAAAGCCAGGATCATTTAGAGCTTATTCTCAGAAGATGGTGCATTCTTAGATGGGAGAGAATCTGTTTCATGCAGAAAACTGTTACACTTCTCACTGTGTAACGGAGACAAAAAAAGGATTACTCAGAGTATCATGAATGAGATGAGAAGCCCAACGGGGCTGCACCTCAGCAACTCCTCTGTTAGGAGAAAAGTGGGTGCAGCCCCGATTCAAAGTTAGCTTCTGTTTTTTATTGTAATGACAAGGAAATTTCACAAGAAAAATCAGTTGATTCAATCATTACAAAAGGACACAAGGACATGGGAAGTGTTACAAAAGTTATCTATGGCTAAGTATAGCTTAAACAATGGAAACTAGTAACATCAGTAAAATTAACAATGTGACATTCCAAAGTACAATTTGTGAAAAGCAAATTTGGTCAGACTGGCTCATTATCTAAAGTGTAACCTCTCCTTAAATGATATAAGTAAAAGTTGTATTCTTATGATAAAATCTATGTATAATTATCTCTAAAGTTTACACCAACAAACAGCTTGCCCCTAGCAAACATTTTTTCACATCTTTCCCTTCAGAAACTCTTAAAATCTCTTAACAGGATCTGTATGACAACCACCTGTTAGCTCTAAAATCATTAAAGTATACAATCCCATACCTAAGCAGTGATTAGAGTTGATTAGATGGGCTGTTGCCCTCGATCTGTAGGCTGTGGCCTCCTAATACAAGGACTTTTACCCCATATATGCATTTACCTAAAAATCCTGTTCCAAAATCAAA
>NW_007728257.1:283514-286705 GCF_000696425.1 Galeopterus variegatus | reverse complement strand
TAAAGTATACAATCCCATACCTAAGCAGTGATTAGAGTTGATTAGATGGGCTGTTGCCCTCGATCTGTAGGCTGTGGCCTCCTAATACAAGGACTTTTACCCCATATATGCATTTACCTAAAAATCCTGTTCCAAAATCAAATGAGAATCAAGATTTCTAACCCTCTACAGAAAATCATGGACTTCACTCTTGGAAGAATGCCCATCCATCCCAAAGTGCCCACTTTCAGGAAAATCACTGCTTATCTTCGAGAGACATTCCTGCGTGGGTGGGGAATTTAGTTAACCTGGTTTCACTAGTCACCCATTCCAGAGGTTTTGTAAAATGCAAATAGCATATTTTAGACCAATGGCAGCCCTGTCGTTCTACTTAAACCACATTCTCTTGCTGGGAAGCTGGATCACCTTAAAGGAAAGGAAGTACCTGTGTGCTAAGGAGGACTTGGAATCGGGGAGAGGATTATGTATGATATTACCTATAGGCTTTACTGTTTGCTTCAGTTCGTTTAGCTTCAAGCACTGATACTGACTTGCATTAATAAAGGTACAGTCCATTATCTCAAACATTCTACTATTTAATTATGAGATTCTAATGAGAAAAAGGGCTAAACTGACCTCATCTATTTCCCTGTAAGGGTTAATGTAAAATCCTGAAAATAATGGGGTGTGTCCCACGGGCAGTTAGCCCAGATGAGTTGGAATGTCTGAGTCCCCTTCTCTGTGGGCATTTAGGCCAGATGAGTTGGAAGGGCTGGGTCCCCCTCTCTGTGGGCATTTAGGCTGATAAGTTGGAATGGCCGGGTCTCATTCCATGGTCAGACTTGAGACAGAAGGCCCAATGGGCAGGGCAGCAGCAGCTCCAGAAATAGATGGCAGGCCACTCCTCTATGGAAGCAACCTGTAAACTGTCCCTCCTCTCTGTCCAATGGTGCTCCAGCCACACTGGTCTCTTCACTGCTACTGTTCTTTCTGCAATGCCAAGTCTCCCTCACCCTTGGGTCTTTGTGCCAGCTGCTCCTTAGGCTTGGAATGCCCTCCCCCTAGATCTTTGCCAGGCTGGCGGTTTCTCATTACTCAGAGTGCAATGCAGTCGTCTCCTCTGAAGATTACTCTCAGAGCACCCTAAAAAAACGTTTCTATCCTGTTACCTAGTTTCACTTTCTTTGTAGCCCTATCACTATCTTAGTTTATCTTGTTTGTTTTATTGTTGGTGTGCCCACCACGGCCGTTGTCTGACTTCTCAGAATATTCCCAGCTCCTAGAACAGCATCTGACACAGTGTGTGCTTAATAAGTATTTAGTGAATGAGTCATATTAAAAATCATGTAATTTATCCTGTAACATATAAATATATGTGAGTAGAAAGGCTCTCATTCAGAACTAATCCCATTTGATATGCAGCATATTAGGGCCTTTCAAATTCCTTAGAGTAATCAGACAGAAAGGATAAACTCTTGCTTTGGTGATAAGTAATTGCTTTTGTCTTTTTTAGCCAAACTTTCTTAAAGCCAGCAGTATAGCAGTGGGCCAGGTGGTGGTTAAGGTAGTAGAGGTGTGTACAGCAATTTTCAGAGATCTCACCTTTAATTATCATACCACTTACTTCTAAAATCTCAATTAACCTTTTGAATTTGTAAAATAATCAAACGTGCCTACAGTTAAATGATTTTTTTAATGTACTAATTTTAATGGGTTTTTTAAGAAAGACCCTTAAAGATTTCTCATATTTGAGCAGAATTTATTATTATGTAGAGTAGTCAATAACATAGTTATAAAACAGCAGACATTCAATAACATAGCTATAAAACAGCAGACATTGCAAAATGGAGATTTCTAGAAATAATTCAAATCTAAGGCCCTAGTCGAGTAGCTACACAAGCTTTATAAAGACCAGAGAATCGGGGTGAGGCTTCCTGCCGATGGAAGTCCCTTCAGAATTGAGTTGCCTGTGGCTGACCTGTCTTGCAGTCCTGGGAAACAGAGTCTGAGAGCCCATTAGGCAGAAGGTGGGACTCTGGTGGGACCCGTTAGGCAGAGGATGTCCAGCACCCTGAGAAGCCCTTGCTTGGACCCTTACCTCTGTCAACGAAAATTAAGGCTGTTGAAGCAGAAATAATTTTGTTAAGTTTATTGGGAGCTAAATATGAAGATCATCCCAGGAAACACTGTCCTACACAGAGTCAGAGAAGTACTCTTAAGTTTATTACAAACAACAGAGGCTTTATAGACAAAAAAGGCTGAAGAAAGCAGAAACAAAGAACAAAAAATGGATTAGTCATTTCAAAGTTACTTTCCTTGTAAGGTGAGGACAGGAAGACAGAACAATAGGAAAATAACTGATTAGTTAATATCAGGTTGCTTCAGACAGTCTCTTCTGTGTCAGGATAAAAGCAGAGGGAACTTAATTATTATACCTTTTGAAGATTGAAATTGGAGTGTTCTGGAAATTGGCTACACCTCTTTCTTCTAACTCTCTGAAGGTCAGACCACAACCTAAGCGATGAGGAACTTGTCAGGGGTGGGAGGGGGACTCCGTTTTGATTTTTAGTCTCATCTTTTGGGGCCTAGTGCAGCAACTGAGTCCAAAACAATGACCTCCTATAATTTTTATTTAACACCTCTATGCCACTGTAAATTTTCTTCTCTATGAACTGAATTGTGAAGCATGTCATGCCTTACAGACTGCCGACTTCCTGCTTCTCAATGACATTGAAATCTCTGGTTAGTAACCTTTTAGAAAAATCTTTAAAAGGAAACAAGTACTTGCCATATGCATTCATTGTGTGGACCTGGGTGACCTGGGGCAAGGTAACCTGGGTGATCAGAGCAAGGTAAGGTAAAGCTTTCACAGGAGAGACACAGTAAATTATGACTGGTAACAATTATTTGAGAAATGGTTTACCTTTGTGTGACCTAAAATAACCCGAGCCCATAAAATGATCTAGAGTTATATTTTTATGGAAAAATTCTGGAATAATATCTGGTGACCACATCAGTCAGCTAAAAGACCTAAACTCTAAATAGACAGGTTTCTCAGCAAATGTTTCTCTGTGATCATCTGTTTATTGTTCTCTCTCCTGCTAATGCCATTACTTAGTTGGGTTTCGTGTTACCATCTTTTAAAAAATGCGGCTTTGTATCCAAATGGAGCCACTTTGGTATCATTACGCAGACCACACCAAAGTAGCCTT
>NW_007728257.1:281001-282937 GCF_000696425.1 Galeopterus variegatus | reverse complement strand
GGCTTTGTATCCAAATGGAGCCACTTTGGTATCATTACGCAGACCACACCAAAGTAGCCTTCTCTCCATTTGGCTAAGGGTTTCCTGTGGGTAGGATGAGTCTTGATTTCTGCTTCATTAAAAGCAGGGAACAGCACAAGAGAAGGAGGAGAGAGATGTTGACCTAACGGCCTCTCAGAGCCCAGGTGTCCAGGAATGGCTGGCCCAAGCTCGCTCCACGCGGACCCACCACCGGCAGAGCAGTCTCCAGCAACAAAAAGTAAAGCATTTCTCATCCCTCTGCAAATTTCCCCCCAAATCTGCCAAGGAAAGAGTCCGAGAGCAATGGTTTGGAAGGACAAGTGACTTCTGTACTAAAAAGACAGTACCTTTATCTTCTCTTTGAATGCAGCAAGATGTGGCTGACCGTTCAATGTACCTACTCATAATCACTAAAATGATTGGTCAATTTAAAGTCCAGTCATTAAGAAAAGCCTATGTTTATGTTTACAAACAGAGTGACTCAAATATAATCTACCTTATCACAGAGATCTACTGTATCTTCAGATTTGCTTTCATTTGAGTCTATTTTATTGGAATAAAATTCTCAGGAAGGCCTCTGGGAATTGGTAAAAATCAGAATTATTTTTTTTTAAAGTAAATCCCATTTGTTTTTCACTCAAGTAGATAACATCACAAAATAAGATTGCAAATTGTTGCCTAGTGAAAGAAATGAGCTTTGATAGATAAGAATGATTGCTCATTGATACCTTAACCTTATATAAAAGGTATATTGAAATATTTTATTTTCTCAAAGAGCAAAAGCATTTATTAGAAATAATGAAAAAGAAAAATCAGATCTATTGATAATTCAATTTATAAGTAAGTGGAGATTTAAAAAGAGCTGCTGTTTTCAAGGATCTACCCTAATAAGCAGAAGACAATAATTTTGAAAAATGAAAGTACATTTTGTACCACTTGAGGGCACCATTGCCCAGAACAATTTTATTTTCCCATTATTTTCCCAGATTTTTCAGAGATATCTTTTATCAAAGCAATAGAATTCTTTAGAGACACGTTAGAATATTTACTTAAACCACACTTTTTATGCAGTGTACAAACTTAAAAACTTGCTACTAAAGTTCCCTGAGAATTCTCTAGATGTAGAACCGTGATTGTAGACAATAACGTAAAGTAAGAGAGATATTTGCATTTGTCCTTTCCCTTGAGCAGGAGTTAGAACAGGAATTGGCTGAGCAGAAGAGCCTGCTGCGCTCAGTAGCCAGTCGTGGAGAGGAGATTCTCACCCAGCACTCAGCTGCAGAGACCTCTGGAGGCATTGGGTATGTTTCAAAACCTTTTACCTTCTCTTCTTTTCACTGTATTTCCCTGACATTTGAAGAAATGTAAAGATCTCACTCAAAATTTTACTGTAAACATCTTAGTCAAAATTTATTCATTTTGTTTTAAGATTAAACACACCTGCATTTGAGCATTTTGTTGCATAGCATAAACATAGCTTGTATAACTGTAATAGCTAACTTGTTTACCCTCCTTCCAGTATGCCCAGCATATCTGTCCAGAGAAGATGCTCATAAGTTCTTTTTTGTAACCAAATAAGAAATACATCATGTTTTTAATTGAATGATTAACTGCAGAGCATTTTCTCTACAAGAGCTTACCTTCCCCTAACATCCTTCCAAAAATTAAATGTATGTGCTCACTAAATATCTTGACTTTTCTTGATGGGCCTATTTCTATAATTTCTACATGTAAAGTTATTGAGCTTGGAGCCCTGGTTTGGAGTAGAGACTTTGAAAGTCTTCTATATAGAAAAGTTAAAGTATTAGGACTGGCTGGTTAGCTCACTTGGTTAGAGCATGATGCTGATTACACCAAGGTCAAGGGTTTGGATCCCCATACTGGCCAGCAACCAAAAAAAATATTTTTTTTTTTT
>NW_007728257.1:261428-280296 GCF_000696425.1 Galeopterus variegatus | reverse complement strand
CCAGTATGCCCAGCATATCTGTCCAGAGAAGATGCTCATAAGTTCTTTTTTGTAACCAAATAAGAAATACATCATGTTTTTAATTGAATGATTAACTGCAGAGCATTTTCTCTACAAGAGCTTACCTTCCCCTAACATCCTTCCAAAAATTAAATGTATGTGCTCCCTAAATATCTTGACTTTTCTTGATGGGCCTATTTCTATAATTTCTACATGTAAAGTTATTGAGCTTGGAGCCCTGGTTTGGAGTAGAGACTTTGAAAGTCTTCTATATAGAAAAGTTAAAGTATTAGGACTGGCTGGTTAGCTCACTTGGTTAGAGCATGATGCTGATTACACCAAGGTCAAGGGTTTGGATCCCCATACTGGCCAGCAACCAAAAAAAATATTTTTTTTTTTTTGAAGAAGTTGGAGAATTTTCAAGTTGAAGGTTTTGATTTAAAAGGTTGGAAGGTACAGGAATTGTAGCAAAGTGGAATTTCTGTATGTTTTGAGGCAGGTCTGGGTTTGATTCCAGTTCCATGCTATCGCATTGGAAAATTCACTCAGTTATGAAGCTCGTTTTGCTCACCTGTAGAATGAGAAAAATTATCGACTACCTTCATCACAGAAGTATTATGAAATTGTGAATGTCATCTGAGAGGACATATAGGAAAACTTTCTTTAAAATCTAAAACATTAAAAAAAAGTTTCGAGTGAAACCTGTGGGTTCACGTATTGCTAAAGGTTATACTTTGGTAGGATCCTTTGGCAACAGTAATATGGCAGATAGCTTTGACTTTGATTATCATTTCTGAACATTTATTCAGGGGAAAGAACCTAAAGGAGAAAATATGTATTATAAAGATGATTTTTGAAATATTATTTATAATACCAAATTATTGAAAAAGCAGATATGCTCACTAATAATAAAATAATTAAGAAACTGAAATATAATTTTATGTATATATAATCTTAACAAAAATTATATAATGATATCAGAAAATGGATATATGATACTAAGTTAAAATGTGATATAAAATTGAAAATAAGGTATGACTGTGAATAAGAACCAGAATACAATGCAGATAATCAAAACTAACTTTGGAGAGGGCAGACTTGGGGATTTCTTTTTTTACTTTCTTTTTACAATTTAATCAATGCTGACATATGACATCAACACTGATTTTATATATATAAAATATATGATATGACCATATATATTTTAAAATATATGATATGACCATATATATTTTATATATAAATAAATTTTGAAAGAATTTCAAAAATAAGATGATGAGCAGAAACCAAACTAAAACTCAATTGCAGTAGATAAATTATGGCAAAATATACAGGAAATAGGAAGGCATTCAAAATAAGAAAAACAAAACAAAAAACTAAAAGTATTGACACAGCTACTAAGTATCAATTTAAAAGAATATGAATAAATACTATTTTGACATCCATAGTCAGGGATTACATTTAAGTAACCCTAAAACTGTAAAAATTGTGCTAAAAATACAAAGGGCTTTAAAAAAATCTCTTTTATTCATCATGCTTAAAAATGCAGATAATGCTACTAATGCTATTAAAAATGCTAGTAATGTCTGAAGTAAACCCAAAATGAGACACTGTTTTTCCATGCTGACTGAATTCAGACGTGCCTTCACCTTGTGTTTTCTATATTTGTCTGCAGTTCCTCTAAGTTGCTTACTCAGCCCTCAGAGCTTTCTGAAGATTTTTTTTTTTTTTTTTTTGGCGACTGGCCAGTATGAGGATCTGAACCCATGACCTTGGTGTTACACCTGAGCTAATTGGCCAGCCCCTATTTTCTGAATATTTTTGCCCAATTCTGTTTTTACAGAGAACCCAGCCACACGTTGCCACCTCATATGTATGAGCAGTAGGAATCTTCTGCAAATTTCTTGCCATCATTTTTTTCTTCCAAAAGGGACTTTTGCTTCGGAAAGGACACTGATGAAAGACGAACACCTCTAAATTGCTCTTTCAAATATAAAAAATTGTTTTAAGAAATTTGCAGTGCAGTACTGGCCGTCTGTATGAGATTCACTTTAAAAATTCCCTAATTTTTATACAAATTCTTTAGGTAAATTACTTTTAAATGTAGTTGACTAAAATTCAGCCACTCTTTTCAAGCCTCTGGGTAGCGAGTAAACAAATGATTTAATTAGGTGCTATCTAGAAGCCAAAGGAAAATATACACACTTTTTTAAAAGAACAGAATAACATTCCTAGAAAAAAACCCTTATATTCAGCCTTTAAACTATTAGCTGGAAAAAAAAATCATTAGCTGATTTTCTAAGCATATCAAATGTGAATTGGTTTGTGTAAGAAAACCCCTGTGGGAAGGGCCTGACTTGCTTCACATATTTAGAAATTCATTACCTGTATATAAAGAATATGTGCCTATGTACCTATTCTAAGTATAGGAGGGTGACGGAGGGCTCCTGCCAAGATTACTAAGGAAGATCAACTAGAAATTCACTGATCTAAGTCTCAAAGTGAAGAAGATTTTCCATGGGGAATGCAAGGCTAAGTTCTGATTTAAAACTGATTTGCTGCTAGTGTTTTACATGTGTCAATGATTAAATATAAGAATGTAGATAGTAAGTGCTCTCCTGGATTTATAATAAATTTTATGCAAACATAAATTAATTAAAATTGATGTGCTATGGTCCACCACCACAAAAGGAAGAACGAAGAAATTTAATTTCATAGAAACTTTAAAACTTTTCTTTTAATTTAAAAAGCTTTTTTAAAAACCCGCAAAATACAGAGATTAGTATAACAAACACTCACTTCGAAGTATCTATTGTGTTTTGATATTTTTTTCACTCAATGTTATCTTTTCAGATCGATCCATGTCAATACCTGCAGATCTGTTTCTTCATTTTAACTGCCTAATAGTATTGTATCTTGTGGACATAATTTATTCCCCTCTTTCTTATTGGTGGACATTTGCACTGTTGCCGATTTTTTTTGGCTGTTACTACCATTGTTGAAATTAACCTTCTTACATGTCTCTAACAGATGGGAGGGATTCTCTGAGTTATGTCTAGAATTAGAATCCCTATACCATAAGCTTATAGAAATTTTAAGGCTTACCTCAAGAGACTTACCTAAAGACACTATTGTATTTATACTTATTCTAAGAAGAGTTGGCTTTGGGGTAGTGTATAGTATTTTCCTGCCAAGAACTTTTTTTTTCCTTACTTGAACAAAAGGCCTGTGTCAAAATATTAATTCATATGTCACATTATTATTAATATCAATTAATGTCAATCTAATATGCCTTTAAGATGACGTGGTTCTGTTTAGGACTCATGATAAAAACTCAGTAGACTAAGTAACATTTTTAGGGTTTTGAACAAATTTGTAGACTATTTGTGAAAGCACTCTAACCTGTAATTGTACTATACTTTTTGATTCTAAGTGTTATAATTGTTTTTATTTAATATTGAGCGATTATAATGTATATTTTAATATTTATTCTGCTCATAGTTCCATTATAATGAGTTAAGAATATACTTGTCTCAAAATTTTTATAGTTTAAAGTGTAAGCTAATAACTAAAAATAATCTTGTTTTGGGCCGGCCCGGTGGCGCACTGCTACAGTGCGCCGCTTGGGGGCGCGGCGGCGCTCCCGCCGAGGGTTTGGATCCCACATACAGACCGGTTCCCGCTCACTGGCTGAGCGAGGTGTGGTCGCAACACCAAGGGTTGCAATCCCGTTGCCGGTCCCGGTCTGGTACGGGCACGACACTGAGGGTTGCGATCCGTTGCTGGTCACAAAAAAAGACAAAAAGGAAAAATAATAAAAAAATAAAAATAATCTTGTTTTAATCTCCGAGGCCAGATCAAGTACACACCAATAAATTGTCTATCTCATCCCTTTTTGCACACATTGTAAACAGATTATTTATTCTTCTAATAGCGAAAAACCTGATATGTTATCCCAGGAGTTGGGAATGGAAGGAGAGAAATCATCTGCTGAAGACCAGATGAGAATGAAATGGGAAAGCCTACATCAAGAATTTAGTACCAAGCAGAAACTGTTGCAGAATGTTCTGGAACAGGAACAAGAGCAAGTGGTATCAAACATTTTCCTTTTATGTATTAATTCATATAAAAGATTTACAGGCCATGCTAGGGGAATATAACTGTGCAATAATCTTTATTTTCATTAATTCCAAATTAAGACATGAAACAAATTATTCATCCTATATTTATCTCAAGCCTGTTTCACACTTCCCTTAATAATTACATATCAATATGTGAAAGTATGTTTGATTTCTAAGTAATATTTTCCCTTGAAGATGATTAATATCTTATCCCTCATTAGCATAACCATTAAATATTGAGACCTCCTTTTTTTTTCTTTTTGCAATCTTGAAAATGATAGATGCAAATCAAGGTTATACACATCTAGGACAGAAGGAATTTCACAAACCTGGAACTAAATTGTCGGGTCATCTTATTTTCCATTGCTACTTCCAATATTTAATAATTTTAGGAGATCTTAATGAGAAACATACTGGGACCTCGGTGGGTCTGAGGCAGGGGAAACCAGTGGTCGGCTAGCATGGTTACTGACCCATATGCAAGGCTGGTTCTTGGAATGGATACTGTGTGATGTTGGGCTTGGTTCCACGTCCAAGGGAATTGAATATAGCAACAGAGGGTTCTGGGTAAACAATCATTGTTGGTTGGTTCTGAGCAGAAGCCAGGGAGCAACTGGAAGTCAGAGGAGTTAGAGAGTTCACAGGGCTAATGAGTGAGCCAGTAATCCCAGCAAGGGATGCCTACCATGGCAGTGGCCCAGAGGGATTCTGAAGATAGAAATCTAATCTCGTGTCCTGGGTCAGCAATGCCCATTGAGGCTTATTCCAGGACAGTGGAATTATCAGCGTAAATTCTGGGACCTTAATGTTGGACTGAGCAGCTGCTATTCTCACAGAGCTGGCCAGAACTAGCTTAGGGGCTGGGAGAGGCTGAACCCAAGAGTGGACGGTATCAATAACTACAGTACAACTGAGTAGGGAAACACAGGCGTGGACAGAGCAGGCACCATAAAGCAGATACAGCTACCGGTAACAGAAAGGAGAGGGTCTAAAGGTCATAGTGTGTCCCCTCATCCATGGAAGTCGTGTGTAAGTCTCTGCAGAGCCGTGCATTTCTATCCCAGTTTACAAAACCACCTGGCATGCCGTGCTTTCTGCCCCCTCACTCTCCTTCTCTGTCCAGGAGCCTTCTTTGCCACTGTCTGCAGGAATAGTCATCAGCTCTTGCCCTGAGTAATTTAAGGCACTCCATTCCTGGAGGCCGTTGTCCCACAATCATACTCCACCCTGGCAAATATGTCCTGTACCTTTTGCATGCCCATCCTACCTGTGTGTGAATTATTCCTTCCTCAAGCCACTGATCTAATTAATATCTTTCAGACTCGTAACTTAAATTCTGGATTTCTGATGTAGATCTCCTGAACTTGACTGCTAGTTCACCTTCATGTTATATAGTATTCCCAATTCCTTTGGATATAAGGGGTATGTACAGTCCTGAAGAAGGGACTGCAGTCTTTTTTGACTATCCCAAGTCAGATAAACCCAGGACATTTCTGGATTTCATGCTTACTTGTTGCATGCGTATTTATGACTCTCTAGTCATTAAACACCCAACCCCTGGGTTCCGCCAGTTGTCCACTCCACTTAATGCACTTGCGTGTTTCATCCAGCCTCTGCAGACCTCTTGGATGTCTCATCCATTACCTGCTCTTATCTTGGACAGCTCCTTTTTCTCCCAGCCGGGGCCAGCACCCCAGCATCCTCCGTATTGGGCTTACAGGAATAGTCTTGTCCTGCTGCTACCGACATTCATGTGTGATACCTAGACATTGAAATTTAGTTTCATGTTTGTATCTCGCTTGCCTTTGGGATTAGAAATGGAAAGCACTGAACGTTCTTTTTTCTAATGACATTTTTTTGCATTTCAGTGCTTTCTTTTAGGAATCACTGGTCATTTGTACAACATACCTTCTAGGTTGTTTTCCTCCCTTTGGTGTGAAAAGGTGAGGGAAGGGTAGGGAAAAAGCTGTTTACCTGTTAGAGTTTCCAGGAAGAAAGAGAAAGATCATTTAATGAACACATTTTTAGTTCTAGGTGTTAGCATGCTTAACAACAGTATGAGGTTGAAATTATCTCTCCTTTGTAGACCTGTAAACTGAGGCTTGGAGAAGTCAGATAACTTCTCAGGGTCTCGTGACTAACAAGAGGCAGAGCTGGAATTGGGATGCTGATCTGTCTGATTCTGGAATTTCTCCTTTTTTATACTACTTTGTGGGCAATTTTGTACACTGCATATACTTACTACTGGCAAGTGTAAAAACAGGCAAAATTTTGGGGGCCTAATGTTAACTAGATCAAAGGGCATCAATCTCTCGCAGCAATTTTTCTTCATCTATTCACTTCCAGCGTATCTAGTGTCTCTACGCAGAACACCCTACAGTGATTCAGGATGAGACATGGCTCCTGCTTCTGGAACCTATACCCAACCAAGGAAATATTTTATACATTTCTGTAAAATTATGCAACCATTTTGGGATCCATAAGCAAGAATTCAAAGGAACAAAGGAAACAGCATTTTTTTTAAGTGGCACACCACCATAGTAGGTGTGGAATTTAAGGTAGATCTTAAAGAGATGCTGGGTAGTAGACATTCCTGCTTCTGTAGAGAATGGGCCTGGCAGGTTTACAGGATAATGCGTAATCAGCCGGAAAGGTGAGGATGAGTGTTGTGAAAAATCATGGAGACTGAGATTGATTGGAAATATTATTTAAAAAGTTTGAATGCTGGGCTGTATTATGGTCCTTATTGAGGAGCCATTATGAATGCCTAAAGAGTTTAGGGGAGTTGAGGTTAATAATAAAAGAGAAGAGATCAGTCTAGGTCTGGCTTTTAGGGAAGGCTATGATAAGATTTCAGGCATTTTTTCCACCACCTTTTTTTTTTTTTTTTAATACATCAGTGGAAACATTGCCATTGCTGAATGCAGCCACTGTGTTCAGTGGACATGGTGTGTTGTGTAGGTCATATTTCCCTCAAAGAGGTTTTCATAAGTACAATTTTTCCAGAATCTCATTGTGTACACTTTCAAATGAGAAAACAAACTGGGATGTAGTACATATGTTCTTAAATGAGCTGCCCGTGATTGTCCACAGCTTTACGGCAGGCCAAATCGACTCCTATCGGGTGTGCCACTGTACAAAGGGGACGGGCAGATCCAGGATAAATCTGCAGTTACATCTTTGCTGGATGGATTGAACCAGGCCTTCGAGGAGGTTTCATCCCAGGTAGGGCCGTGCTCTCGGTGTACTTGTCTTGGTTTGCACTGGTCTTGTCCAGCTTGTGCGCTGGTCCCTGTGATGTCGTTCAACCCCATACATACCCAGCACCAGTCATGAGCCCTGAAACAAAGAGCCTCTGGAGTCTTGTCCTAGTATTTGTGTTTATTCCTCGAAATATTTCATTGATGCTTTGTGTGTGTGTGTGTGTGTGTGTGTGTGTGTGTGTGTGTGTGTGTGTGTGTGTTCCAGGGTAAAGGGACAAAGAAGCAGAATATGCACTTGGAACAGAAGTTATATGATGGGGTCTCAGCTACGTCTACCTGGTTGGATGATGTTGAAGAACGTTTATTTGTAGCCACAGCACTTTTACCAGAAGAAACAGAAACTTGTCTCTTCAACCAAGAGGTAAATTTGACAGTTTCTGTCTGTGCCTGTAGGACATTACAAAGCACTCTATTTTTTTATATTGGATAATTAACTCAACGTATTAAGAAGGTGAAGTACAAATTAGGTGTACTTCTAAGCAGTGTGATGTAGAACAAAATTGATTAAATACAAAAAGCTGTCCAAGATATTTATGTTTTATGTTGTTATTCTTTACCTTGTGTGTATAGGAGGAGGAAAGTGGAGATCTCTTTGTAGAAATACTGTTGTATATCACAGATCCTCCACATAGGAAACACAGGACTAAAAAATAATCTACTGTGGGCCAGCCCGGTGGCGCACTGCTATAGTGCGCCGCTTAGGAGCGCGGTGGCGCTCCCGCAGAGGGTTCGGATCCCACATACAGACCGGTTCCCGCTCACTGGCTGAGCGGGGTGTGGGCGTGACACCGAGGGTTGCGGTCCCGTTGCCGGTCCCGGTCCGGTACGGGCGCAACATTGAGGGTTGTGATCCGTTGCCGGACACGAAAAAAGACAAAAAGGAAAAAAAAATAAAAAATAATCTACTGAATTCTTAAATAGCATTTTATAAAGCTCATTTTTTATCAGTGTGTATTATTATTAGCTAATGATATAAAGTCTCTGAGAAAAATCTCTGTAAGAGCATTTGCCTAAAATGTATAGAAGTATATAAAAGAGGTTCAACTTGCCTTCGGTGTAGTTATTAGGCAATAAGAGATATTTAGTGGACTCTCAATGAGGAAATGATTTGACTTGAGTATCAACTCTTGGATCTAAACAGTGAAATGAGGTCTCTCTTTTGTCAATCCCAGACTCTTGCCAAAGACATTAAGGAAATGTCTGAAGAAATGGATAAGAAAAAGAACTTGTTTTCCCAAGCCTTTCCAGAGAATGGTGAAAATCGAGATGTTATCGAAGATACTTTGGGTTGTCTTTTGGGCAGGTTATCCTTGCTAGATTCAGTAGTAAATCAACGATGTCATCAGATGAAGGAAAGACTTCAGCACATACTAAATTTCCAGGTAAGTAAGACTATATCAAAATAGTTTTGACCATTCTCTAGGTATATTCAATAGTAAACAACAGGATGTCTTATTGAGATATGTTGTAAACCTTTTTTTCTCTTTTTCAAATGTACAATGAAGAGCAAGAACATTACAGAAAATCAAGGGAATTGAACTAAAGTGTTAGAAAACTAAAAGTTTCATGCTCCTAAAAGTGGAAGGTTGAGAAAACTACCTAGTCTAAAACTAAGGGCTGAATTCAACCACTAAAAGTCAAATTTATGGCTTTCTATAATTATAATTTCCAGTTGGTAAAATAGTGGAGTTTAAAACATGTTACCAAGAACATGCAAAAAGTGCTGGAACACAGAAAGAACTCTAGATTCCAGTACCCAGGAAGTCTTTGAAAGTGGCTGTGACCTAATTATTTCTACCGATGTTAAAAATGTGTTATGTTACCTTCCAGCTCTAACTCCTCAGACTTACTGCTTTTCAAAAAGCCCTTTATTCGAATTCTGTTGCCACCTGAATAACTGTGTGCTTATGAAAATTTTCCTATGACTATTCATTAAAACAAATGCAAGAGCAGCTGATAAACATTTAGCATTAATTTTTTATATCTAACAAAAAGCAACTTTTGGGAATACTTAAGTTTTAGTTGAATGCTATTTTTAATAAAGATTTATAAAATAGATACGTGTAATTAGGGCCAAGAGTTTGGTGTAAAATTTTTTATTTACAAAAATACTGTAAGGTGTCAAATAAATTTAGCATTAACCAAGAAACATGGAATTTTCTAGATATTCATGTAGAGGGACAAATTACCACTGCCTTCTGGTAGTCTGTATTCTTAAAATTACAGAGCAAAATTATCACAAACATTTGTTTTTCGTTTTTTTATTTACAAGAAATTTTCATGTGCATTGTTCTTTTGGGTTTTTTTTCTTTCATTTTTTTTATTGTGGTAAAACATATAACATAAAGATTGACATATTAAGCATTTTTAAACATACAATTATATGTGGTTGCATTCACAATGCTGTGTAACCACAACCTCTATTTCCAAAACTTTTTCATCATCCTAAACATAAACTCTGTATCCATTAAGCAGTAACTTCTCATTATTTCTTCCCCCCGCTTCTCATAAACCTTAATCTACTTCTGTCTATGCAAATTTTTAAAAATTAATTTCTTCTTAATTGATCCATGATAATTGTATCTATTTATGGAGTACAATGTGATATTTAGGTACATTTATACAGTGTGCAATGTTCATATCAGGGTATTTAGCATATCCGTCACCTCAAACATTTGTCACCTTTAGGTAAGCATTGCTCTAATAATTTTGTGAAGTTAGAAGAGCAAAAGTTAGGAACGTGGTCTCTGAAACTAGCACTCTGTGGTTCCAGTTCTGGCTTTGTTATTTACCATTGTATAACCTTCCTAAGTTCTCTGCCTGGCTCCTCTGAGCCTCAGTATTCTCAACTGTTCAATCACACCCATAGCAATTGTTTCATAGAGTTGTGAGGATGAAATGAGTTAAAATGTGCTATCTGCTCTGAACAGTGCCTGATGCAGAGTCAGCCTTCAGCAAATTTTATTTTTATTGTTGTTGCTGTTAGTAATAGTATTACAGCAGATGTGAAACCAACAGAAAGGTTAAATTACTTCTTCAAGTTTACCCAGCCATCAAGAACTTGAGCCAGGATTTGACTCAAAGAATATTTTTGTTTTTTCTAGTATTAGAGTGATGGCAAGGGAGATAGAGAATAGTAGACGTACTCAAAAAGGCAGAATCAATAGAACAGCATTTGTTGATGGTTTGGATATGGAGAATGAAAGTAAGAGGGATTGCTGAGGAATTCCAGGGACTCTGACTTGAGCATCTGGGGGACATTGACAGAAGACTGTTGGATAGCAGTGCCATTGGCCAATGGACAAGATTGAGTTGATAGTGGTACCATTGACTGGGAACAGATATGGGGGGTGGGAATTAAAATATTCAGGTGAAGAGGAAAGTAGACATTTGGGTATGCAAGTTTGTGGCTTAGAAGAATGATCTGGACTGGATATTTGCATTCAGACCTGTGAGTTTGTATAGTATATAGAGAGGAAAGAGCATTTCACCTGGAATCAGAAAAGCAGGGGTTGCTTATTTGGGTATATTATTTTAGATGCAAGATTCAACTACATGTTTGTGTATATACAGTATGTCTAAAATCATCAAGATCATTGTGTAACTTATGGAAACTTGTTCCATTACTCTAAAATTTATCTTTCATAAGACTGAGTTATAACAGCATTTTAGTCTGTCAGCCATGAATGAGGTGGGTTAAAAGTGCAAACATGTGTATGACTCAGAGGCATATTTCTCTTTTGTGAGTTATATTCTCTATGTTGGTATCATTAGTAATTTAGTACTTTTAATATATATTTTTTTGTAATTATAACCAGTTATAGTAAAATATAAACCAAGCATGAATACTCTGGAACTTATTTTGTTGTAGGGGACTAAGAAAAAAGCATGTAATCATGAAATTCTCTTTAAATCACGTTCTCTATTTTTCTTCTGCCAACAAGTTTCTACTTGTTGGTGGCTAGCTCACAAACAAAAACTGACATTTCAAAATGTTTGTGTTCCAACTTAATTGAGAGGAAGAGTTCCAATGTTCATATAATTACAGGTGAAGTCACAAATCGTTTTGTTTTACTTTGCACCAAGCACTTGGTATGCTGTCAGTGCTCAATAGTTACTGAACTGATATGCCTTCATTCTCCATTTAACCCTTGAGTATTAGCTTTTCACAGACTGCTAACATTATTCTATACCCAAAAGACCACATGAGAGGATGCACAGATGCATACATGTATATGGAATCACAATGAAGTCAATGATCAACTATTATTTAAGTTTTTTACCCATAAATTTAACTCCAAATAAATTTTCTACACATGTAATTGAAAATTTTAAGTAATGGATGCAAAACAGCTAGATAGGAAAAATAAGTTCTATTGGTGCACAGTGGAGCTAGGCATCGATAATTAACATTCATTTATTGCATATTATTAAATGGCTAGAAGAGAGGACATCAAAATGTCCTCATCACAAAGAAATGATTAAATTTTGTAGTGATAAATATGCTAATTACCATGATTTGGTCATCACACATGGTGTAGATGCATTGATATTCAACTCTTTACCCCACAAATGTATATAATCAATCCATTTCAATAAAAATAAATAAAACTTAAAAATTTAAAAGTTAAACTTTTTTTAAAAATTAAATTTAAAAAATCAAAAATTAATGAGAGGCTGGCTGGTTGATCACTTGGTTAGAACATGGTGCTCATGACACCAAGGTCAAGGGTTCAGATCCCTATACTGGCCAGCAGCCAAAAGAAAAAAAAAAAGAATGAAAGAACTCTCTAATAAATGACTGAGGCAATGCAGCTGATTTTAAAGCTTGACACTTTCTACAGATCTGTTTTTTAAGGGCTGGAATCCTGCCCCTTTATGCCTACCAGCAATTCCAGTGGCTATAAAAGAAAAAAAGTTTGACATCTGATATTTATGTAATATGTAGATACCTTAATTATCCTTTGTATCACAACTGTATTAATAAAAAATTGTTAAATCCTTTCAATTTTTATTTTTAAAAAGGCATCAAAATTCATGCGATTATTAGCACTTCTTAAAGTGTTTAATTTAGTCATTTTAAAATCAGTCATATTCCGCGCTTTACTGTCTTCTTGACTAGTCTCTCCCAATAATTAGTGTGGCTTCCAGAAATGTGAACTCTTTTCTACTATCTTTAGTAGGATATAGGTAAAATAGAAAATAGGCTATTAAAATCTGAAGGTAATGTACAAGAAATACACACATACTCTTCATTTCTAACCTATATTATGTTATTTGTACTTATCTTCTCATTTAGAGTAATAAATATATGTAGGTAATGGAAACTATTTCTTTTTAATCTATGTAAATGAATGGGAAACATCTTTTAATGTGCTTACAAACAGATAACTTTGTGATAGTTCTGATGGCCCACATGAACTCACCCTGAACACAGTTGAATGATGCAAACATCATCATAACTCATGCAAAACTCTAATTTCTGGCATTGTTTTTCCAGTACTGCTATTATAATTTCCTATTTAGTTGGTCACTAGACTGGTAGATTGGTTTGAGTTTGGGTTAGAGACAACTATTCTAGTTTTCACATTCAGCACTGTATTAGTCAGTTTTCTGTTGCTTATTACAGGATTATAATCCTTATTACAGGTTCACCTGAAACTGAGTAATTTATTATAAGAAAATGAATTTATTTCTTATGGTTTAGGAGGCTGTGAAGTCCAAGGTCAAGGGGTGCATCTGGTGAGGGCCTTCGTCTTGGTGGGGACTCTACAGAGGCCCGTGGTGATGCAGAGTATCACATGGCAGAGGCTGAGCAAGTATGCACACTACAGTGCTTCTTCCTCGCCTTATAAAGCCCCTAGTGCCACTCCCCTGATGACCTATTCATTCATTAGCCCATTAATCCATGAATGGATCCATCCATTAGCCGTCTTGGTCCAATCACCTCCTCAGGGCCCCACCTTTCAAGTACCGTATGGGGATTAAGGCTGCAACATGAGCTGGGAAGGTGGGGGACATTCAAACCATAGCAAGCACTATATTTTCATTTTGATATTTTTTTTTACTGCATAATTTACCCATTATTTTAGTTTTTAGCCTCACATTTGCACTATAATGCCTCCACACATATCCTTAAAGTTGTTTTTTCCTCCTTGGTGTGACTGACTATCTTTCTCCTTATAAAGCAGTCATAATTTTTGCATCTTGGTGATGTGCACACACGTGATTGGCCCCTGGTGTAAAGGATGTCGTGAGTTCAGCTTCATCCTCTGTTAATTAAGCAGCCCAACATATGTGTTTGCTGACTAAGAATAAGTAGAGCTTATTTGCTGATATTTCAGGGAAGATTTATAATTTTTATAATTCACATATTGTTTCAGTTCATTATTCCTTTGGAATTGAGTACCAAAAGTTGGATAGTTATCTCCTTTTTGTACAAGTCTAGCTCAATATAAGTATATTTGGACATTTAAAAGAGAAATGTTTATGAACAAAAGACTTAGCTAAGATCTTTTTGTGTTGTTTCTTTCTTTGTCTTTGTCATAGATAATACTTACTTTCTAAATTTCTGGGTGGCTTCTTGTAAGCTTGTGCAAATTCTTTGAAAATAGGAGAAGAAAAAGTGAGGGAGAGAGGAAAGGCGGAGAAAGAGGGAAAAGGGAATCATACGTAGTATTCTTGAGTCACATTATCTCCCAAATAAGGATACTGCCTATAGGCTATTTTCCTAGGCTAAAGTCATTAGCATGATATGTCTGCTGCAGTGTTTGAATGTGCCCATATATTTCAGACATAACAAGATGAGGGTGATCAGTATTGCTTTCTACACATGTATGCTTCAACTCTATTTGTATTATATGGAAAATGCTTTGTGCAACAAATTCTTCAAAAGTCAGTTTTAGCACCTAGATAAATTGTTACCAGTTCCTTTTACATTCCGATAGGGTAGTATTGTTTTTCCTGGAAATTAAATTTCTATACCTGTTTATTATTTCTAAGAATCTGTGTTATATTTGCAACCCCTTTGAATTCCTTGTTACACATGTTAAGTCTTCCTGTTGCTTTCCTCCTTAGAATGATCTGAAGGTGCTGTTTACATTGCTGGCTGACAACAAATACATCATTCTGCAAAAACTGGCAAATGTGTTTGAACAACCTGTAGCAGAACAAATAGAGGTATTTATAGCTGCCTTTTCCTAAAAGAGCAAATGCATGGAGGAGATATGATGTACTATGAAATTTTAAACATTCTATGAAAAATTAATGGCTCACCATAGCAATTTTGTTTGTCATATATTTTGTTTTTGAGTACTGGATTTGAATAATATTCCAGGTGACACTGACTCTGTCACTTCTGCACAGAACTAGGAAATATGAGATTGGAAAAAGTGTCAGTGACAGATGCTGACCAGAAGGAGTTTGCCACCCAACAATGACATTAGATATGAACCTCAATGACATAGAGCAGAAGGTCAAACTGTCCTGGAAGAGGGACGGATGAAGCACTATAGACATTCAGAAGGGGGTAGTTTGCCTCCAGTAAGGGTGGGATCAGGAAGACTTTGTCGGGGGAAATTTGAGCTGAGCTTAGAAGTTTGGACGCACAGTGACTAGGAAGAAAGGTATCAAGGTACCTTAATAGGACATCAAGAACAAAAGCATAAATGTTAGGAAATTCTGAGCACTTAGGGAAAAATGCAGATAATACGATTTAGCTGAACTTAGGATGAATGAAATTGAGGTGAAATAAAATTGGATGAGTAAATTTGAGGCAGCTTTTAAAAGGGCCTGTTGAATGTCAGAGAGTTTGGACTTTATTCTATAAACTGGTGGTCAATACATGTCATTGACTGCATACCCAATTAGCTAAAAAAAAAAAAAATCACGCACCATAAATATTCATATATGTATATTTACTTATTTATAAATTATAAGCAGGTACTGTGTTATCTCATAAAGCTTACACACAAATGAAAATTTTAAATGAATGTGGTTGAATATAAGTGAAAGATGTAATGTTTCGTCCTAGTATGTCTTGCACACTTTTGGGTACTTGGAAGTCACTGTGGAGATCCCTGGCAGTGGAAAATCACTGGGGATGTTTGAGGGTAAGAATGGTGTCAGTTCCAGGTCCTACCTTTGGATGGTTGACATGACAGCACCGGGGTCAGGGAGCAGGAGATCCATCATGAGGCTTCATGTAGCTGCACTGATGAGAATGAGAACTTGAACTAGCATAATGGTTGGAAATAAATTTCTTCCAGAGTTTGGAGGCTTTTGCACCATTGTTTTCTATTTTCACATGTTGGCTTGAGGAATCTAAAATCATCCTAATTCCCAGAGGTCCCTGGCGTTCTGAAATTTCACAATCGCATGTCTTGGAGAGGGTCTATTTTTACTCACTGAGCTCCATGGGCTCGTTTGATTTGGGAGCTCTCATCTTTCCATTCTGGGAAATATTCTAAAAGTTTATTTAATACTTTTCATTCCTCCATTTTTTCTGTCTCCCTTTCTGCAGAACTCTTTTTATTCTGAAATTTCACAATCGCATGTCTTGGAGAGGGTCTATTTTTACTCACTGAGCTCCATGGGCTCGTTTGATTTGGGAGCTTTCATCTTTCCATTCTGGGAAATATTCTAATAGTTTATTTAATACTTTTCATTCCTCCATTTTTTCTGTCTCCCTTTCTGCAGAACTCTTTTTAATCATATGTTGGATATTCTAGTTCAATCTTCTAATTTTCTTATCAAAAGACCTTTCTCTCTTTGTCTTTTGCTGTCTTTTGCAGGAAATTTCCTTGACTTCAGTTTCAAACTCCTTACTGAGTTTTGCATTTCTGCTCTCATGTATTTAATTTCTCCAGAGATCATTTTGGTACTCTGATTGATCCTTTTTAATGGTATCCAGTACTTTTTTTTAATGGATGCATTATCTTTTATAATCTCTCTGGGTGTATTAATGATTTTTTGGTTGAAGTTTTATTCATCCTGTATGATCTGTTTCACTCCAAGTTGCTTTTTTTTGTTTGCTTATGTTGGTCTCTGTCTTTCTTGTTAGAGGTTTTTCTAAGGTATGCTGAAATCCTTTGTTTTCTATTCACTTTGGGGATGGGAACTTTGTGTGTGAATGGAGCTTGACCATTTTGAGATTTACTGAAGGGTTGTCTGTGTTGACCATTTGTTAGAGGATCCTTGTGTCAAATTTTAGGCCTTTTCTTTTGGTTTCTTCAGATTTTTTCCCCCATCTGGAGAGTAAAGGCCTGGCTGCAGCACTTCTTGACCCAGGGAGCAAAGGCTTAGGGGCCCATGTTCAGCACTCAGTGGGCATTCATGGGCATCCCGTCACTTCATCACCCTGTTTTCAGTCAGGCACTCAAGCCTGCAACTGTGTCTGGCCCCCGTCAGTCTGTCTTACCTTCTCCAGAAAGTAAACTTCCCCCAGGGAAGAAAAGGGGCAGTCTGCAATGAGGAAGGGGAGCTGGGGACCTAACTGCTCTCTTAGCAGCTTCCCACTAACCTTCTCTTCTTAGCACCCCACCCCACTCCAGCCAGGGTTGCAGAGACTCCCGTTGCTCTGCATTTGGTGATGTAGGTCCTCTGCTAGCTTAGGATTTAGCTTTCTCAGGTTCTCTAAGTCGATTATCATGTATTCTTCTGATTTCAGCATCTAAAATTGTGTCAGTATTGTCTTCTTTCCTGTTTGCTGTCCTTGTAGATTTATGGCGGTGGGGCGGGGGTGGGGGCAACACACCAAAATTTTTTTTTTGAAAATATTTGCTCTGCTCGTAGGGGGTTTTCAGGAAAGAGAAAATTGGACACATGTGTTTCATCTGCCATCTGGAGTCCATGTTATTGTCATCCTTCAAGGGTAACTGAGGTTGCACTTCTTCCAAGAGTCTACTTAGAATGCTCCAGGACTCATGGTCTGCTATCTCCCTTTTCCAAACTCCTCTAATGGGGACGAGTTGCATTATCAAGTTTAATACTTAATTGTATTCAGCCTTGTTTTGTTTTCCTCTGTTTTCTCTGGCTTCCTAACCAGGCCTTCAACTCCTTGAAGGCCAAGATGAAATCTTACTTTTTTCTGCAGACCTCACACCAGGAAGACAAGGCTTAGCGATAGCAGCCACTTTCCTACTTGACTGATTGATTTGCTACTTCACAAGTATGAGCAAGTGTTCCTTGTTCATGCTGTGACATATTTTCTGGTTGCCTCGCTGAATCTCTCTCCTAACATAGTCACGACTGCATTTCAGGAAATCAGAATATGGTCCCCTAGAAAAATCTCAGGGAAATACCTTTTCTAACTGTGTCCTAAAGCATGCTTCTTTTTCAGCTGTTGCTATTCACAAATTCCCTTATTTGTATAAGGAAGCCAACTCTCTTCCAACACTCAACCCTATGCCCTAAGTTTCTCCTATCTCCTTACCTTTAAGATAGCTGATCTGTAGTATAATAAGGGGTCGTCTTCTCTTTTGTATATATGACCATGATTTTTATGTTTGTTTGAAGTGACTCCTTTCTATGCTTTGAAAATGTTTTATGTGGAGGGAAGAGAAACGAATAAAAAGACACAACAATCACATTTTTTGTGGGGAAATTGTTCCTGGGAGTTTTAATGAAATATTATAAATCTTAATAGGCAATACAACAGGCCGAAGATGGACTAAAGGAATTAGATGCAGGAATCATTGAATTAAAAAGGCGTGGTGACAAGTTGCAGATCGAGCAGCCTTCCATGCAGGAACTCTCCAAACTTCAGGTACAATCTTCAAGTGTATTCAGCTTTAATGGTACATTCTAACTTAAAGTCAAGAAAAAAATTATTTTGTGTATTTCTTGGCTTTCTTTATAAAATTCATGTCACAAATTAGGTTCTAACCTTTCTTCCAAGTAACTTAAAAAATTTTCTGAAACATTTACAGTATTTAGTTCAATAAAAGGAATTGTGTTCTCATGCTTCTAAGATTCATGGTTTTTTCTGACATTTATTATTATTCAGATGGTTAAACATTGTGGTACAGTTAAGTTGTAGCATATTATTTTCTACTGTAAGAAATATAATAATTAACAATCTTAGCTGGAAAAGTTAAAAGAGGGATATCTACCCTATATTGCACTAGCTCCCCAAACACTATTTAAAAGAAGAAACACTCAAGATAATACTTTTTAGAAAACGTTTCGTTAAGGTGTTCACTATAGTTTATTTTCCATATGTGTTTTTAATGGAATAGAGATATTGTTTCAATTCTAGAATAGCAGCAACAAATTAAACTAGAAGGTAGTTATAATCAAAACAGACTTCCCAGCATCCTTCACGAATGGAAGGTGATACTGGATTAATTTGCTTTCCTAGATCTGGCATCAAGACAGGAATCCAATATCGGGGTGCGAGGAAGATACTGGAGTATTAAACCAGCAAAATTTAGCATCTCATAGGCAACACGGTTATGTTACATTAAGACAAAAGTGTGCACAATT